>NW_010367947.1:395021-404412 GCF_000414095.1 Morus notabilis | reverse complement strand
AATAAATAAACTCTTTTATTAAATAAATAATAAATATTTTATTATATTTCATACTTTTAGGACACCGTTCCCATGACTATTAGGTACCAAGTCTATCGAAGATTCATAAATCTCATAGGCATTGTTGGCTGAAAGAAAATTTTGGTGGCTAAAAAATTTAATTCATGAGCAATTTACATCAAAACCAAAATCCATAAATATTGATGATTTTGTTTTCAGTGACACTACATAATATATAAGAGCCTCCTAACTTTTTGCACGGACTAAATTGTGAATTTTGTTGTAATAGTTTTCATAGTTATTATGATAATGACAAATTTTAGAAAACTTTAGCAACCTTTTTTTTTAAGGGATATTACTTTCACGAAAAAAGAGGTACAAATGTTAATACTAATGCGACTGATCATACCACACAAGGAGGCTCAACCTCAAATAAAAACCAGATTTTACCAATAAATTTGAATGAAGTTTAAAGGAAAAAACGTGTATCGAGTTCCAACATTAGAAAATGAATAGATATATACTACAAGTATCAAGTACACATATGACCCTTTCAACAAAGCCTCCAAAATTTTAAGAGAAAGAGTGATTGAAAAAGAGACACAAAATAACCCTAAACACTAGAACTACGACTTTATAGGATTATTTTATCCTGGACTTATAAACTGAGTTTTAATGAGTAATTAAAAGACTTCAGCTGCTTATAAATTAATTAATGCATTGCCTTTTTTAAGAGATAATTTATTACCTTTAACGCTCAATGTTTTTGATGAAATGGGAAGTGAACTATACAAACTATCTTTTCATTTTGGTATCGTGAACCAAAGTTACCAAACCAATCATGCACCATGTTTCTCTTTGATTTACTCGTCATTTTCTTGATTTTGGAAGTCATTATGACTTCTTGGTTGGTGATATGTACTCACGAGTTACCACGCACTTCCCACATCATTAAATTCCTCAAATATTAATCATTTTTATTTTTATTTCCATGTCGTGCTCAAAATTATTTTTAAAAGAAAGTTTTTAATCTCATTTATTTTATTGATTCGAGTTTAAAATTTAAATTTACTATAATGAAAAACTCTAAAAAAATCAAATTTAATTTTTTTCTACAGTAAAAAATTCTCATATAAAATTACATTTTAATTTAAATTAAAAATTAAAATCAACAAATTAAACGAGTAGCTTCTCCTAGATGACGTTTGGTTGGAGGATTCAAATCATGTGATTCGAACCATTTTCGATTTACGTGAATTTTTTGTGAGAGAAAATACTGTAGCGAATCATGAATCATGATTCAAATCAGAGAATGAATCCCTCTATCAAACAAACCTCTATTTTCAATTTACTTTTTATTTTCTTTTTTGTATATATATTTATGCTCTTTGTGGTGGGTTGGTTTGGTGGCATAAGATGACGTTGTGCTTTCGTGCCCTTGTAAGTTCTTCCCACCAACCCCCTCTCCCTCTCCATCCCTTCTGGCCCCTCTCATTTGACCAGTAATTACACGCCGCGTTTGAATCTCCCAATTGTTTTGCCCTTCCCAAAAACAAAAAAAAAAAAAAACCCAAAATTTTCCAACGCACGTGGCAAAATCCCAACCGCCTAAAATAGCACGCATCCAACGGCCACGTTCATCCTTCAACTAACACATCGGCCTACCCACCCAACACTCAATGTGCCCAAACCCCCATCTATATAAACTAACCAATTATGGGTGAACAAACTCAGGAAAGATTTTCAGTACTCTCCTAAAACCTGAAAGTTTTCCTTTCTCCAACCCAAAATATAAAGATAATAATTTACAGCCTCTCCAATCTGCATATTGATACAGAGCTAGAAGTACACAATCTTTACATAGTTCATTGTTTTCCTACAGCTTCATTCCCATTTGGGTAATTTTCTTTTTTGATTTTACCGTTTCCAAAGAAAAAGTACGCAATGGAAGTTTACAAGGAAAACAGCAACATTGGAAATGGCTCATTCTGCATTAGTGGTAGTACTACCAATAATCATGGCGGTAATCATGCGGATCCGTTGAACTGGGGTGCGGCTGCAGAGTCACTAAAGGGGAGCCACCTAGACGAGGTCAAACGGATGGTCAACGAGTACCGGAAGGCGGTGGTCCGGCTAGGCGGCGAGACGCTTACCATTTCGCAGGTCGCGGCGATTGCCAGCCGTGATGTGTTCCCAGCCGTGATGCCGCGGTTCAGGTGGAGCTGGCGGAGGTGGCCCGGGCCGGGGTCAAGGCCAGCAGCGATTGGGTCATGGAGAGCATGAATAATGGTACGGACAGTTATGGTGTCACCACTGGCTTTGGTGCAACCTCCCACAGGAGAACCAAGCAAGGGGGAGCCCTTCAGAAGGAGCTAATCAGGTGATTATTGTTATTGTTATTATTATTATTTCATCTGATCGAGCACAAATTACTAGCCTTTTTTTTTTTTTAATATCTTTCTTCTCTCCACAAAATTTTTATTCCATCTCAAAAACTTTAGGATGTCACAGACTTGTGTTATTGTCATGCAGCATTAATCCTTGCAGCTAGGACGTGTCTTTAATGTTAAATCTCACCAAAATCATACCAAAATAGAAATATATATATATATATAAACATATATAATTGATAAGAGTTTTATAAAAATCTAACGATAACTTGAATGTTATAAAGACTTTAGTTAGTTTCTATAAATTAGGTAGGTGGCTTCTTAGTGGTATGGCAAATCTATATATGTATGGAATTAATATTTTGGTCGAAAAGTGGAGAAAATACATTTTAAAAAAAAAACAATTAGAAAATAAAAATTGTCTCTCCATATACTCTGTGAATCCGACGTGTACACCTACTGCTGGCAATAACGAATACTTACATTTTTTTTTTTTTATTGTTAAGGTATTAATGAATAATTCAGTTCCTGGAGAATATAATTGGCAAATTAAATTAGGAAAAGGCGACAATTTTTGTTGTATATAGCATGTAGATGTTTTGTGAGTTAAAACTGTTTAATGCCTTAAAACGTGGTCCTTATCACATGTATTTATTCGATCATTGACATGATAATTATGGACCTTTTTTTAATTATAAAAATATTATTGAATCAATTTAATTGTCTAAAAAGACTTTTAATTGTGTCATATTTGACTCCAACTACATCCTAGTGGTAGATGAGATTCATGTTGGTATAGAACTTCCAAAAATCCTTATGGTAGCTAGCATGTGCCTTTGGATGATCATTATGTAACAAACGAAAAATCCCATTAGACTTTCAAGAAACAAATTAAAAACAAAACCATTTTGTTTGGTATAACTGAGAAAAAAATAAAATAAAATAAAACCTATAATTTTTCTTCCATGGAATGTTGGGGGTACCATATGTATATGAATCATTTGACTATTGAGTTGTCTTTTTCTCTTATTGGAAATTCTAGTCATGTGCAAGAAGATAGATATTGCCACAAAACAGCTATGAATTAATTCATGTTCCTTCGACTCCCCATGACACAACTGAGCTGCATAAGAAAAATATATAATAAAATCATTTAAAGTCTTTCCTAACTATTATCAAATCCTAAATATATATATATATATATATATATTAGCGCAGATATTATAATAATACCACGAGTCCAAGTTAATTAAGTGGAAATTAGGTTTGACCTCTTCCATTCACACGACTTATTCTTAATAATAAGTTGGAAATGATGACCGAGTTTTTTGTCTTTTACATTTGTGTGCGTGTGTGAGACTTTATTGTATTTTATTATCTTTGAAAACCAAGTTTAAATTGAATAACATATAGGTGACCACGGTGTTAACTTCTTTTACAGTAAATTGTTTCATAAATATTGTTATTATTTTTTGAATCAAGAAATGGCCTGTTTTTGTCCCATATGACTTGCGCAAGTCATTTACCAAGATGTATTTTTTTTTGTAAGCTTTCTCTTGCATGCTTTACTTCAAATTAAAGAAGGAACATGTATTGACTGGAATTGTGGTGGAAATGCATGCGTGACTTCATGGCTAGAATATAAGTAGGTTCAAAATAATAATAATAATAATAATAATAATAATAATAATAATAATAACAGTGAGAAAGCAAAGCGAAGAAAAAAAAATATTTTTTAATAGAAGAGTTATTAAAAAGTAGTCGTACTTGGTGGATCCTGCTACTGCATTTAATAGTTAAAGCATATAATACATATGAATTATGTCTATCTATCTTTAAGGGAAACATTATTTCTATATTTATTACTGTTTTTTGTTTTTTTTAATTTCCATGTCCCCGAGCACTATTTGCAATAAGTTACTTGAGAAAATTATTTAATAAAATCTCACGATTCACGACATGCCAACAAATGTTTATGTTCTATGAAAACCAGCTCATCGGTTGGTGTCATGAAAAAACCATTTCCATATACTTATAAAATTATAAAACTATATATACAAAAAAATCTTTCCATATCAGTAGTCCCTTTGCATGTACAATAAATATTGTTGCCCATTCCACAAATCTGGATATCGGAATAATGGGGCCCATCTAGATGAGTTGCACAGCTTGTTTCCCTCAAGACTTGAGGAATTTAATGCTTTCGAACTTGTTACGTTATACAAGCATTGTATATTTAATATTACAATCTTATAAATAGAAAATTTCCAAAATTTCAAAAAGAAAAAAAAAAAAAAAAAAAAAAAAAAAAAAAAAAAAAAAAACCTGCTGGAGGGAGGAAAAGAATTGTTCAGAAAATCTCTATAACCCCACTCATAATTCAATTATTTCAGAAATTTGTTTAACTACGTGTTCATTGTACTTATAACTGGCACTTACTGCATGTTTAAATGTTTTTCCTTTATTTTCGTCATTAGGTCTTAAAATGGACTCTCTAAACGATTTTTTTTTTTTTTTTTTGGTTCATGCAGATTTTTGAACGCCGGAATCTTTGGCAATGGAACAGAATCTTGCCACACATTGCCGCGCTCAGCAACAAGAGCCGCGATGCTCGTGAGGATCAACACCCTCCTCCAAGGCTACTCCGGCATCCGATTCGAGATCTTGGAGGCCATAACCAAGCTCCTCAACAACAACATCACCCCATGCCTCCCCCTCCGAGGCACCATCACTGCCTCGGGTGACTTGGTCCCACTCTCCTACATAGCTGGGCTTCTCACGGGCCGGCCCAACTCCAAGGCCGTCGGGCCCAATGGCGAGCTACTCACACCCACTGAAGCCTTCAAACAGGCCCAAATCGAGACCGACTTCTTCGAGCTCCAGCCCAAAGAGGGCCTTGCCCTAGTGAATGGAACCGCCGTCGGGTCGGGCCTGGCCTCCGTCGTCCTCTTCGAGGCCAACATCCTTGCCGTCCTCTCAGAGATCCTCTCCGCAATCTTCGCCGAGGTCATGCTCGGGATGCCCGAATTCACGGACCACTTGACCCACAAACTCAAACACCACCCGGGCCAGATTGAGGCCGCAGCCATAATGGAGCACATCTTAGAAGGAAGCTCCTTCATAAAACACGCCAAAAAGGTCCACGAAACCGACCCACTCCAGAAGCCCAAACAAGACCGCTACGCTCTCAGAACATCTCCCCAATGGCTGGGCCCACAAATCGAGGTCATCAGATCAGCGACGAAGATGATCGAGCGGGAGATCAACTCCGTAAACGACAATCCTCTGATCGACGTTTCCAGAAACAAGGCCTTACATGGCGGGAACTTCCAGGGGACTCCGATTGGGGTTTCCATGGACAACACTCGCTTAGCCCTGGCTTCGATCGGAAAATTGATCTTCGCTCAATTCTCCGAGCTCGTCAACGACTTCTACAACAACGGACTCCCGTCGAATCTCTCCGGCGGTCGGAACCCTAGCTTGGATTACGGCTTCAAAGGAGCCGAAATCGCCATGGCCTCGTACTGCTCCGAGCTCCAATTCTTGGCTAATCCGGTCACGAACCACGTCCAGAGCGCCGAACAACACAACCAGGACGTGAACTCTCTCGGCCTGATCTCATCGCGCAAAACCGCCGAAGCCGTCGAGATTCTGAAGCTAATGTCCTCAACATTCTTGGTCGCGCTCTGCCAAGCCGTGGATCTGAGGCACCTGGAGGAGAATCTGAGGGCCACAGTGAAGAACACGGTGAGCCAGATCGCGAAGCGCATCTTGACCACCGGCCAGAACGGCGAGCTCCACCCGTCGAGATTCTGCGAGAAGGATCTCCTCACCGTCGTCGATCGCGAGTACGTATTCGCCTACATCGACGATCCTTGCCTCGCCACGTACCCGCTGATGCAGAAGCTGAGGCAGGTCCTGGTCGAGCACGCGCTCAGCAACGGCGAGCGGGAGATCGACCAGAGCACCTCGATCTTCCAGAAGATCGCGGCGTTCGAGGCGGAGATCAAGGCCGTGCTGCCGAAGGAGGTGGAGAGCGCGAGGATCGATGTGGAGAACGGAAAACCGGCGGTTCCGAACAGGATCGTGGAATGCCGTCTTGGAAGGCCGATCGTATCCGATCTACAGGTTCCTGAGGGAGGAATTGGGGACGGTGTTCTTGACCGGAGAGAAGGTCCGGTCGCCGGGAGAAGAGTGCGACACGGTTTTCTCTGCATTGAGCCAAGGAAAGCTGATTGATCCGATTCTGGAATGCTTGAAGGAGTGGAATGGAGCTCCGATTCCGATCAACTAAGAAGAAGAAGAACAATTGTATGGGTTTTTTTATTAAGGAAAAAATAAAAAAAGAAAAAACTGTTTAACACTTGGTTCTTTTTTTCCCATTTATTTGTGTAATTCTAAATTTTGTTTATGGAGTTTTATGGAAAAGAGACTGAAAATCCTGTAAAGAAAACTGCATATGGTATACAGCTGAAAGTCTTCTTATTTTATTTCTTTTATTTGTATTTTTGTTGGAATGTATTATCTCTTTTTCGTTTCATATTTTTCAAGTTGTATTATATAATGAAAATCAATGCAATTTTCCCACTTTTTACATATGTGGTGGTTTTATCTATCTTGTTGCGAAAATAGATATAATGAAGGTTTTCTCTTATTATGACACAGGATTCTAATCATTCTATGGATGATTTTTTTTTTTTTCATACATATTTATGGAGAGTTTCTATTTCTATTAATGAAAATGTATTATGCATGAAATTGTGATATTCTTTTATGGATAAAATTAGTTGTTACTTTTGTAATAAAAGCGTTAACCATGCATGAAACTTTTACAAGGTTAGATGTTAAGCAAACCGGGCGCATCCCTACTCGGACTGTATGCTCACCCTTATTTTCATAGAGAAAGAAGACAAATATCACGTAAAATGTATGAGTTTAAATTTTTATTATTATTTTTTTTAGTTAAATAACTGCATTAATAAAAATAATAAGTAAAAATTTAAACTCATATCTTCTAAAAGTAAGTTCAGCAATTTTTTTTAGGTACGGGCACATCCAGAATTTTAGGATACCGATAGATATATATATATATATTGTTAACTAATAGCTTATCACCGGTGCATGGATCATACGTGAAGTGCTATGCAAAAACTTTGCATTTTTTTGTGTTTATTTAATGTTCTCATATATGAAACAAAAAGTGTTTTAACAAGTTCAACCAGTTTTTAAATAATGAAAATTAGATAAACTTGGGAAGTAATATGAGCTTCAAGTTGATTAAATAGTAACGTCATGTTTCCCAAAGACGTGTCATAAACTGTTAACAGCTTTTAACACTGAGCAGTTCTTAACTATTGGGATGCAAAACAACGCATAAAGCTCATATCATTTCACAATTAAATGGTGCATAAATTTTGATATAATGAAGCAGAGGTTTTCTAGAATATTCCCTACATTCAAGCTTTCCTTTTTATCCTATCATACAAATTCTAACAAACGAAATAGACTTAGGCCATGTTTATTTCATTTATTCAAGTTTAGAATTTGAGTTTTACTACAGTAAAAAACTCTCACAAACAATCATATTTAACTTTTTTATTACAATAAAAAGCTCTCACATAAAGTCACATATCAACTCAAATTAAAAACTCAAATCAGCGAACTAAAAAGTCTCTTAAATCTTTCATAGCTAGCAACTAATAGATATTACAAGTTAGTTGCGTAAAAATTAGGAACAAAAAAAAAGGCGGGTTTTGTTGTTCTTTCATCTGTTTTGGCTGCATTTGGTGAATCAAGGAAAAGGCATACGAGCTCTTCGGAGGTGAATGAATTTCGTCATTTTAGGAGTTGTTTTGATACATATATTCATGAAAATTCTCCCTCTTTCTTTATTCCCTTTTTATGTTTATATTTTCTCGTTGGGCTGAAGGGGACGTTTTGTGACGACCCTAACTTTTGATCGTCATCCTATACTCATATTTAACATTTCTTAACCTCTATGACGACCCTAATTATAATTTCTTAAAATTTCAGGCCATTTTTTTTTTTAATCTTATCATGTACATTAAAATGCTGTAGCATTCTGATAATATTCTATTACACTAGTCATCAAATACATAAAACACTATTTTATTTTACATATAAAGTTCAGCAGTGTTTCCAAAACACATGATGCGTCCACAACCCACTTGCCCACATTCCGCTGCTACACCTTCTCTGCATGCCCAGCATCAAGTTTTAGGGAGCCGGTGCCTTACCCGTGCTTCCTATAACATGAACAAACTTAATGAGTTTTTGCTCAGCAAGTATCAATAGGTCATAACAGATGCAATAATTATGCATACCCATAAATGCATTCATATCATATAACCTAGTACAAAATTCTAAACGACTTTCATTCTGTATTTCTCATTCTTTTCATTCTTGTTTACGGATGCCATATCGTTATATGGAATGGTTTCCGTGTTTCATTTTCTTGTCTTTTACTTCTTAGGGGCCCTGTCCTGTTGTACCATAGCGCGCATAACCAGTGAGGAGTGGGGTAGCTAACCAATCCAACCCAGTCACGGCTTCATATCTTTCATAGTCTCATAATAACCTTTCCTTCGAAGGCTGGTACAAATAGGACGTTTAGTCTCTTATCGTTTATCAATTTTCTCATTGAAACAGTAACTTTAGTTAAATCTTATGAATTTGTGCATTATTGAGCATTTTATCATGACATTAACTTTTCGTTAAAGTTTAACCTTTCATTTCTCTTAGTTTGATCTTGACTTAACATCGATACATACTTTTTACAGAATAAAGTTCTACAATTACATAAGTCTTGTAGATACTTACCTAACATAGTATCTAACATTCAAAATTCTACTATATGCACAATTTTTGTGCAACATAAAAAAGTAAGCTTGTTCGTGATATAGCCATAGAAAAACTATTGTACTTACCAAAGTTTCGCTAACAACGCGTCCTTTGTCTCACTTGACGCTTTCCAACTTCAA
>NW_010367947.1:393966-394644 GCF_000414095.1 Morus notabilis | reverse complement strand
TTCTACTTCTGATTTCGGTACCTGGAGTCAAGATTTACATTCCTGAACACAGATTCCAACATAAAATTGAACAAAACATATGTTCTTTCTTAATCTAGGCTCACGGATTTTCGATAGAAATCTACCAAAACTTTATTCAATCGTCTTAACACTTACACCGTTAAACTCTTATTACGATACTCTACAAAACCTCAGTTTCAATTTTCACTTTAACAGAAGTTTTTCTGAGATGGGTTACTATTCATCTAAATCAAGAAAATATAGAATTCTCACGAAAACTCTGAAATCTTACCTCCAGAAGTTGAGGTTTTTCTCTAGAACGCCTTAGATTACGTTTCTGTTGGACTGAACAGAAGAAATCTCAGTGAAAATGCTGGATTTTCCTTCTCCGTCTCTCTCTCTCTAATATGTCTTTTTTTCTTTACTTTACTGTCGCATGTTTTTTTTTTTCCTTTTCTTTTCTTTGCTATTCTTACATTCCCGGCATTTGTAATTTTGAGGTTAACTTGAGTTATCAAGTTGACGTGAGTCACCACAGCTTAAGCATATAATGCCAAGTGGTGTTATTGCATGTGCAACCCATGTCCACCATTCACCGCATTAGTCATTACTTTTCCCCCTTTTTTTTCTTTTTACTTATCTCACTATTACTGTGAGAGTATATATATATATATATAT
>NW_010367947.1:342044-393923 GCF_000414095.1 Morus notabilis | reverse complement strand
CCCCCTTTTTTTTTTTTTTTATCTCTCTATTACCGTGAGAGTATATATATATATATATATATATATATATATATACTATAACTTCATTCAGCTTGCTTTTGCCAAATTAAAGATACGTGCTAGCAAATGAATGGGTTCTATACTCCTCAAATTTTTCTTGTCGAGACCTAACTTTCCGTTTCTCAAAACGAGTCTTTTTCTGGTACTAATAATTTCACTACTCATAACTGATATTTACGAATTTCCTTTGTAAGAATATTTGTATTATAACTTTACATATTTCAGAAAATTTTACCACGTACATAAAGTTTCTACCTAATATTTTTTTGATTACATCAAAATTCTACTACTTACTATTCCGGAAAGAATTTCGGTCAAATACCGGACTGTCCGGATTAGACCTAAATTTTTTCCGGTCACTACACGTTTGGTTGTAGGATTCAAACTATAATTTGAATCATGGTTTATAATTCGTTACAGTATTTTTTCTCATAAAAAAATACACATAAATTGAAAATGATTATAATCTCATGATTTTAATTCATGAACCAAACGTCTCATAAATCTCGATATAACTTGCTAGCACAAGATTATTGGATGAAGTTCCCATCCCCACCAACTCCTTGAATAGATGTGGTAGCTAGGTGAAGCATATGTATATTTGCAAAAGTAGGTGAATTGACAATGATTTTTTATTGTTTAATAAGTTTGGGTGAGGATTGAGGATTTTGGCTGGCGTCACATTTCAAAACCTAATGTGTTTGGTAGGAGAAATCATGGGAAGGAGAAAAAGGAATGGAGAGAGTGGAGGAGGAGAGTACCTTTTCATATTTGGTTGGAGGGATTCCATAAAGTAGAAAGATAGTGAAGATAGCTAATCCTTGAGTCAAATTATATATTTCGTTAATTTCTTTTGGCACTTATTTTATATATATATATATATATAATCACTCACCAGTTACACAAGCCCAATTTATTGTTTCTTATTTGACACACTTTTTCAACTGTTGGATATGAAATTAATAGTGTGGATAAAAAGAGCGACAACCAACAACCTAATATCATTTCTTTTACTTTAGAATAGGAAAAAAAAAATGTTAAAAACATGATAGATTGTAGAAGCACGAAACAACATCACTATAACAAATTTGACATGACGATTATTTAACGACGTTTTAAAGAAAAAAAAAAGGTCATATAATGTGCTAATAAAAAACACGAAACAAAGATTACTATTTTTCAGAAATCCATACTGACACTTAAGGACAGTTTGCTTATACATTAGATGACGGATTTTTAAAAAATCGTCATCTAATATACTCGCTTAAAAAAGAAAAAAACGAGTATATTAGACGACAGTTTTTAAAAAACCGTCGTCTAATGTATAACATTTAACGACAGTTTCTAGAAAACTATCGTTAAATGTCATTGCTTTTTGAAAAAAAAAAAAAATAGACTTTTTCTCACTCATTGTTTTCTCTTTAAATTTTTAAAACTTTCTCTTTCCCTTTTATAATTTTGAGCATTCTCTTTCATTTTTCACTCGCTCTCACTTCCAAACTTTAAATTTTTCTCTGAAATCCGCTTCTCTCTTTCCCGTTCTCTCTTTAATTCCTTCTCTTTTGAAACCTTAGTATTTTTCTTCCAAATTCCTTTCTCTTTGTTACTCATTCCTCACTCTAACAATCCTCATCATTCTTGTCTTCGTGGCTAGATGACCATGCTCATTACCATATCATTTTCCCATATTATCAACACTAGAATTACCCTCATATCTCTTGAATATTAAAGGCTCGTTTGGTTAATACGTTCAAATAAGTTATTTTTATTATAGCATTTTAAATTTAAATTTTTTATAAAATAAAAATACTATAATAAAATTAAAATCTTGAGTTTAAACGCATGAAATAAACTCGTCCTAAATAATTGTTTATCTTTCGGTTTATAGCCTAGACCCCTTGCAAAAAGAAATTCTATGACGAATGAACAACTAACATGTGCCACATTCTCTGTGCCTATTTACCTACTTGGCAGCACACAAGTCCGCCATTTTCAATACAGCTGCCTATATATAGGGTAAATGAAACCAATCAAGTAAAACTCCCACCGACCACATTTAGGCGTTAAAATTTTTAACTATAAAAAAAATTAAATGTAACTTTTTATAAAAATTTTTAATTATAATAAAATTAAAATTAAAAATTTAAATTGATTAAATGATCGAGCCTTAATGTTTCTAAAATAAAAAGTTTTGGGCTTTTGTTAAGAAACTATCTATTTTCAAATATAATCTAACATAAAAATGATACATGATGGTTTTAGTTGTAAATAAAAAAATTAAAAAAAACAGATTTTAACAGCAATAATAATAATTCAGATCTTCAATAAAAACCTAAATTTTGTTGCCTAGCCTAAATTTGTTGTTTTCTCATTAAGAAATTTTTTAAATCAACTAGTTTTATTTTTCACCATTTATCCTTCTTAAAATTCTGATGTGTCATCTCCATGTTATATATATATATATATATATATATATTAACACACACACACACATATATATATATATATATTGAAATGTCTCTGTATTAACACATGGGACAAAAAAGTATATATTCGAAATATTAGGGTAGTGAAACCTTTAAAAATAAATATTAATGATGAAAATGAGACAAGTGCATATCTTTAATAACTATCGGTGAAAATAACCATTTTTATAAATAAGGGATTCGGTCTAAAATAAAAGCACAATTAAAATTTAATGTCTTTAAAATTAAAAGGGTAATTTACTATGGATCAATTTGGCATTCTTGTGTTGTTGAAAATTTTTACTATTTTGTGTTGTAAATTAGAAGTTGATGTGATTAAAGCTGTAAGAAATCACCCCAAACCCGGCCGAGCTGAGCCAATCGTCCAATCCTACCCAAAAATCACAGGTTTTCAATTTTTATTTAATATTTGGTTTTACTTATGCTCAACCCGCACTTTACGGGTAGGGCACAGGGTGGGGTCTCATGAACCCGAGGTACCCTGACCCAGCCGAACCTGTTGAGAAAGTAGGTAAAATAATGCCAAACCCTCATGTTTCTCACTCTTTCTCAAATGTAACCTTGTTTAGCCAGCTTGGTAATCTGTTTTTTTTTTCCAGCTTTAACGTAAAGGTAACAAAACAAATTTTCAAAAGTGAGAATGAGCCAGGCTTAATAGAGGGCCTAACATGCCTTGAGATTGGCTCAATCGTAAGGCCCAACTCGCAATATCAGCCAACCCTACCCAAGGTAACCTGATGGTGTACGGGTTTTGTTGCGGCCTGGCAAATTCCCAACCCGATTTTTGTGGCTCGACCCAAATTTCAGCCACACTTGAGCCTACACGGCCGATTTACACCCCTAACTGTGACCAGAAGCATGTAAGTGTTTAGTAAATTTTTTTTAAAAAAATTATTGTGAATATCTAAAGCATAAATTTATGTATTTGATAAACTATGTATAAAATTGTTAGGAAGATGTATAATGGCTAAACTAGACATACTTTAGTATAAAAATTTATATTTAGATTTATTTCTATTTTTAGGCAATACTAATAATATTTTTACATCACAATATCGGAAAAAAAAAATAATTTTAACTTTCTTAATTAAAATATTTTTAAAAATTAAATTTGAATAGAAAAATTATTCATCTATTATATTAAATTTCTTATTTATTGTTGCTATTTTTAAATATTTTGATCATTATAAAAAAAATATTTGAGTAAAATTTACCATAGTATACTTATTAAAGATATTCAATTTTCAAATAACCGTTTAAAAAGTATTTTTTAATTTGGTATGCAAATAATAAAATTAGTAGATTGAGAATTAAGTTTTGTTGTTAAGGTTATTTAAGTAAATTTAGACAATGACCGCAAAAAATGCTATGTAAAAGCAATTTCTAACGTGTTTCTAAAATTTTATTTTTTTACAGCAACAAAAACAGAATTTATTAAACATTCTAATATGTTTTAACTTCTTAAAAACACTAAAAGCAGCTTTTAAAAATAATGTCATATAAGGCTCTATATATTATAGTATATGGGACATTTATTAGACTTAAACTCAAAAATGGATCGTTAGCTATCGCCAAAGAGAGGTAAAATGTGAATGCGTCTAAATTAGGCTTAATGCCACTTATGAAGTCTAATTATATATCTCAATCTATTTTCCTTTCAATTATAACACCGTAAAATTAGGAAGTGAATTGAGGTGGAATTTTCATATTCTTGTTCTTTTCCAACTCCTTTAAAAAAAAAAAAAAATTAATGTGTTTTAAGACCAACCCTTTAAAAGTGGTATCCCTCTAAGTCACTGAGGTAAATATAACTTGTGTGCTGTAATAAGAGAAAAACCATTCTTGGGTAATTGTTGTTCGAACGCATCATTTATGTGGAAACTTTTGAGCTTAATTTTAGGTGTAAGGTCTGGGTTACGCCATAAATCAAATGAACGGGAGGAATAATAATTTTAAATGGTTGAATTTCCAACGTACCATTCTCGTGAAAAACTCGAGCATAATTTTTATATCACAAATAAATTATTAGATTTTTAAAGATATCAATCATGTCTTCACGTTCCTAGCCTAACGGCCATTTGGTGATTTATTAAGAACATAAGTAGAATAGAAAGGACCTAACTCATACATTGATGAACTAACATTTAGAGAGTTCAAATCATATTAGCTCAAGCTGTGTTCGGCAGGCCGATGAGAGGCCTTATTTTAGTCTCATTATAAATAATGAAAATTAATCCCTAAATGTTAGGTAAAAGAGTCATAATAGCCGTCTTTTACTGTTATGTCACCAACAATTATGATAATAAATAATTAGACTTTTCCGGATATACAGAGCTATTAGAGAAAATTGTCGAGTTTATTTTTAGAGTGCACAAATCTAAATTTTTATTTATTATTATTGATTAATACTTTTTAATTAATATATTTATTTAATTAAAAAGATATTAATCAAGAATAAAGAGTAAAAATCTAGACTCATGTATTCTAAAAAATATTTATCTCTTTTTTCCAAACTATTAACATCAAAATCTAAAAAAAATTATTAAACTTACCCTTAAAATATATGAAGGGAAATAGTAGAAAATACGCCAATATGAAAAGCTTAAAAAAGTATATAGGCCAATTTTTAGTTATAAAAATTAATAGGCCATAACTTGTCAAGTTATGATTCATAACCAGATAAGTTATTGACAAACTTGTCAAGTTATGGTTCATAGTCAGACTAGTTATGGACAATTATGGACAATAACTTGTCTGGTTATGAACCATAACTTGACAAGTTATGGACGAAAATAGTAATTTAGCCTATTTATTAACTTATATAAACTATTAATCTATTAATTTTAATTCATCTCAAATCTTGACTTATTTCTCTATTTCTCTCATATATAAATCTAAATTTTTACCCGGTCTTAATTAATATCTTTTATTTGAACAAAAAGAATATTAAAGAAGATCCCTAACATCTACATGTTGTAGCCCATATAGGCTAAAGGCCCAGGCCCATTTGAGGACATTCCTCAACAACTCCCAAAGACATACACAGGTCCCCGAAATCGAGTGGGTTTTTGCTTTTTGTCAATATGGTTGGTGAGCAAAGTGACATTGTACTTTGAATAAATAAATTTTTAAAGAAAAAACCTGCAATCTTATAAAGATATAAATACCACTCAAACGAGTCTCCACTTCGATCTCTCCATTTCCGACTTCTCTCTCTTCCTCGTACTCGATCTCTCTGTAATCGTAAAGCTTCCAAATTCAGTTCCAATGGCATACGAGGGAATCCTTCTGGGGATGGGAAATCCTCTTCTCGACATCTCAGCCGTCGTCGACGAAGAGTTCCTCAAGAAGTAAGTCCTCTCTCTCACATTAGATCTTCTTTCAGCTGTTCTGCACTTTCCTAGGCGTGTTTGGTTTCCGGGAAAATGCAGTGAAATTGAGCATTTTTTTTAGCTCAGATTATAAGGAAGCTGTGTAAACTTTTGGTTCATGACCTTTCTTGAGCAACAAGCGAAACGGTTATGCGTTCTGATTCGAGATCTAATCTCGCTAGTTTGAAATTGTTGTTTTAGGGTAAAAATGATGAGTTTCTTACCTTAATATCTAACATTTTTGGATTTTTCTGGATGCAATATAGTAGATCTAAATGCTTTCTTTCATATCTGATTGAAACTTGAAATTATAGATCTGTCCCATTCTGGATCTGTTCAGAAGCTGAAGAAAACATTAAACAAGATAGATCTGAAGTGCTCTGGAGCTTAATTCGTTTCTTCTGTTACTATGAAAATGATTTAATCATTAACAATACTTAATATATACTCACCTAATTATTATTATTATTATTTTTTTGGTTCCAAATTTTTCTTGTGGATGATTGGATTTATGGTTTTTTCTTTTGACAGATATGATGTCAAGTTGAACAATGCCATTCTTGCCGAGGATAAGCACTTGTCCATGTAAGTTTTCTTCTCCATAATAGTTATGAGGTATTAAAGGAGATTCAAGCTTTTTTTTTTCTTTTCCTGTATACGAAGCAATTTATATTTTTGAAAATTCTTTTGTTTGGTTGATTCAACAATAGATTAAAATCAGGTTTGTCTGTCTATTTGAAATATTGCACCTTGCTGAAACAAATTTGTATATGATATTTTAGGTACAATGATCTGGCTGAGAATTACAATGTGGAATATATTGCTGGAGGTAAGTTGGAAGTTGTACTTTCTTTTGATGTCAATTGGGGCCTTCTTTTATGATTTTATTCCAACTTACAACTTACTTTGTAGTGATGCCTATATTTGGTATGTGGTCAATATATTGATTTCACGTTTTATGTTATTTTTTAAAATGTAGGTGCTACACAAAATTCAATCAAAGTTGCCCAGGTTTGTTCAACTTCTTTGACATGCATAACTATGTGATTGTTTTGAGATCCTGATAAAAGCTACTTATAAAATTCTTTGTTGATTCTCATTTTGCACTGTTTTGGTTCTCCAGTGGATGCTCCAAATCCCTGGCGCAACTGGTTACATTGGTAGCATTGGAAAGGACAAATTTGGAGAGGAAATGAAGAAGAATTCCAGACTTGCCGGTGTTAATGTAAGTATCTGTACGTCTTACACGTATTCAATTCCCTCCTTTGTTCTCCAACTCTTCAAATGGTTTTTTGATTCAAGGAATTATTGTCACCAATATAACAGGTGCAGTATTATGAAGATGAAACTGCACCAACGGGAACATGTGCTGTTTGTGTTGTTGGTGGTGAGAGGTCAGTTCCATGACTTCTGTGCCCTAAGATTTTCTTTCTACTATGAGTTGAGATTCATTATATAATTCTCTAGTATTGTATGTCCCTTGGTCATACTTGCATCTTGATAAGACATTTCGTTTTCTAACAATTCACAAACACGGAATATGATTAGCTTTGAAAAGGGAAAAAAATTAATAAAGGCAGCGACTGATAGTATATAAGTTGGTTGTTTCCTCTTTGAACGACCACTACAATGTTCTTGTTAATCATTACTCCACCTGTTAGCATTTTTATCGGTTCTGTGAAAAGCCTATCTTATAATTTATATGCGTCCCTAGTTTTTCTGAATTTTCCTGAATTTATTGTCACAACTGCTAATATTATCTGTTACTTCTTTTGATGAATAACTGCTCAGGTCACTCATTGCGAACTTGTCAGCTGCAAATTGTTACAAATCTGAGCACTTGAAGCGACCGGAAAATTGGGCACTAGGTACTCTGCTTGTTCTTTTGTCGGTTCAGCTTTTATCCTTTTTGCATAGTTGCTGGCCTTACATTGCCATGGACTAACTAAAATCCAACTTGAACAGTGGAAAAGGCCAAATATTTCTACATTGCTGGATTTTTCCTCACTGTATCTCCAGAGTCCATTCTACTTGTTGCTGAACATGCAGCTGCAAAGAACAAGGTAAGAGTTATGACATTAGATACTGGGATCGTTTTTTCTTTCAATTGTTTAATCTCCAGTAGCTTCACCTGGCACTCCTCAACCTCTGCAGGTCTTCACCATGAACCTTTCTGCTCCATTCATCTGTGAATTCTTCAAAGATGCACAGGAGAAGGCTCTGCCGTAAGTCTCCATCTCCCTTTTTTCTTTGTTCTGTATTTCTCATATCTATAATTATATCATTAAGTTTCCATCTATTCGTTTCTTTTCTTTGTTCCTTGTTTGTCACATCTGTATATATGACACGGAATATTCAATTGCCTTTTCAATGCAGGTATGTGGACTATGTATTCGGGAATGAGACAGAAGCAAGAACCTTTGCTAGGGTTCGTGGCTGGGAGGTAAGGGTTACTTGGTTTTTGAGCAGTCAGATGTGCGAACTGAAATTATTCTCCCTCTATTAATCACTTTAATCAATCTTCTTTCATATCAGACCGAAAATGTTGAAGAGATTGCTGTAAAGATTTCCCAGTTACCCAAGGCATCCGGTACCCACAAGAGGATCACTGTTATCACTCAAGGTGCAGATCCTGTTGTAGTTGCTGAGGATGGGAAGACAAAGCTGTTCCCTGTTATCTTGTTACCCAAGGAGAAGCTGGTTGATACCAATGGAGCAGGTGTTTAATTTCTTATTCCCTCTTTTTCAGTGAAATAAAAACTTGATTTACCCAGAACTTATTCCCAGTGATAGCTGTTCCTACTAATCTTCCACCCTGCTATTTTTTATCTCTAGGGACCTCTGATTCTGTTTTCGTTTTTAATTTGGTTTTCTGTTTTGTTCTGGGGAAAGGGAAAGCAGAGGTTGGGCTCAACCTGTAATGTGGCTTATAAGTTTGATTAAGGATGGCTATCACAAGTTTGAACATTTTTGTCTAGTCAGTTTCATGTTACAGAGTCTAGTCGGGTTACTGATACCAAAAAAATGATTGTTAATGTACATCTCTCAGTTGATCTTCAACAATGGTTATGCATTTCAAGTAAAAATTTGATATGCAATGGTCGAGGCTAGGATTGATTTATCAAATCTTGTTTTGGATGTATAATGGGCGAAGAGAATAACCCCTTTATCATATCAGTAATTCAGTATCGATCTAACTGTTAAACTTTTTTTCTCTTTCTTCTGTGGCAGGGGATGCATTTGTTGGTGGATTTTTGTCACAATTGGTTCGAGAGAAGCCGATTGAAGATTGTGTGCGAGCTGGTAGCTATGCAGCAAATGTTATTATCCAAAGGTCTGGATGCACATACCCGGAAAAGCCCGATTTCAACTAGGTTCTTTTCTTGGACCAGAAGAGCACTCTACCCTCTGCGTCTATCCTTAGGATATCCAATTATTACTATTATGCAATTGCCTCCTCATATAATTGTGACAGCCTTCATTATTTTTCTCCTGAACCCATTTACAAGGTATAGGAGTTTATTTGTTTTGGGTGTTGTGATTGTGATCATCTACTCAAGATGGAAATTATATGTATCCTTCTGTTTTGCATTTTGAGTAAGAGATTTTGGAATAAACCTTTCATTTAGCTAATTTCGGCAGAGCCCTCTCACACCGTTCTAATGAATTATATTTTTGTTAACAAAACTAGTTAATGATGGAATTACATTAAAGTACAAACGTGTTAAAATAAATGTATTCTTCGCTAACCTCTCAATAATAATAATAATAATAATAATAACAACCCTCTCATAAACAGTTGTTCTTTCTGGTATTGATTACGGAATCTCAAATTTACTTTCAAGACGTTGACTTTGGTTACTTGTTGTCACCTGAATGTTTAAGGTCTCGTTCGCTTTGCGGATTTGAGTTTTTAATTCGAAATTGTAGTAAAAAAAGTTAGATGTAGATATTTTTTGAAGCTTTTAACTATAAAAATTGAAAACTCAAATCAGTAAAATGAAACGAACGAGGTTTAAATTTAGCAAGTAATATTCTTTAAGATATGGAAACCGGAAAGCATATTGGTCCGCTGGATTATAAAAGGATGAAAAAACGGTTCTGTTGGAGGGATTTGATAATATTGGGAAGTTGTCCTCGGCGCGAAGCACAATCCTTGAGGCTATATTCTATTACATCTCTAGACCTTGAGGATTCAGTTATCTGAATTTGTAAGAAGATGTAATCCTAAATACTCAACTCTGAAAAGCTACCGAGACTAGTCTCGTTGAGTTTGTCGATTTGAGTTTTCTATTCGAGTTGAGATGTAATTTTATGTGAGAATTTTTAACTATAGTAAAAAAGTTAAATGTGACTTTTTGTGAGAATTTTTAACTGTAGTAAAATTGGAATTGAAAACTCGAATCGGTAAAATAAATGAAGTCAATGTCACCTCATAAACGCCAAACTCCAAAAACCTAATTAGTTACTTCCAGTTACGCAAATCAACTTTGAAAATTCAAAAGAACTATAACAAAAATTGGAGATTAAACAGCATTATTGAGCAATGCTTGTAAACGAATAATATGAGACCAAAAACCGCTTTTGAACAATGAGGAAACATTGAACAAACTAGAAAAAGAATGAAGCTAATAATATGAAGGAACATAGTGAAAATGGAGGAGACGTGTTGCATTGCACTGAAGCTCACGGCTAACTTGGGAAAATTTGGAAGGAAACAAACTTCAATAAAACCTTTATGAGGCTTTAGAATAGAAAGCCAACGTGCTTTACAAACTTGGGGGAAAAGAAAATTACGATGCATATTCTCAATGAGGCATAATACAAGAGATGGACATCACTTTCAAGAATTTGAATTAGTTTTTATAGAAATAAATAGAATATTATCAACGAAGAAAATTGAAAATAGGAAAGAATGATAAAAGTAAAAAACCAAGGTGAGGAAAATGAATTCCAGAGTTGGAGAGATTAAAACAAATGTTGGCCACAAAAACTTCCAATTTATCCTTTTTCCAAAATGCCCTTTCTGCCAAGCAACTCAATACTTGAGTTGGTTTTCTTAGCAAACTTGAAAGTTGAAACTATTGGTGGGTTCAAATATAGCCAAAAAGAACTTGAAATGTTCATTCTATATACATTCTTCTACTTTGTTACAACATCTCTGTGAGGCTTTGAGCCCTCACTAAATACGATGACTAAGCTTGTCTTAGGCACAAATGTACTTTGAATATGATGCATCCAACAATGATTAACAAAAATAACCTGTGTAAAAAATATGAAATGAAAACATTGATAACTTTCCCTCTTTTAGAAACGGGCTCTTGTCCTGAAACAAAATGCAACTCACATACACAAGCCGGACAAACTAGATTTTTTGTTTCTCAAAAACAATAAAATAAAGAAAAATTTTCACTAAACAAATATACAACAAAATGAGCCATGCATTTGCTAATACCTATTTGTTTCTCAAGAATCTTTGCTCACTTTCTCAAAGACAACGAAAACCTCCAATCTCTTTCGAAGCGAATGCACTGGAGAACACTGAGGAAAACGTACTCATCACAAGGAATGCAGAGTCTTGATCCATTGGCAAACTGAAACACATCCTCAACATGTCTGAGAAGTGCTTGGAACAAAGGGTGTTTGAGTGAGGTAATGTTGATGACATATCTTTTGCACTCTTCACCCACATAGACTGCTAAGTGACCTTTTGGGACATCTTTTGGTATTGATTTGTACTTTTTAGGCCTCCAAATGGTGACCTTTTTCTCCCATTTATGAGCCCTAAAAGCTTGCTTTAGGACACTAATAGTACCCTCTTTTCTGCGCTTATTATTGAAGCGTCTTCTGAAGAAACTTATTTTCATGAAAATCTTCATCTTCAATAAGACACACATAGGGAGACAGAGAGGAAAGGTGAGTTGGAAAGTATGGTTCACCAAAGTTGAGTGTTGTATGGGAATATATATATATATATATATATATATATATATATGTGTGTGTGTGTGTGTGTGTGTGTGTGTATTGGCAAGATTAGTTAAAAAATGATAATACAACAAGATTTGAGGCAACAAAGGATTTGATATTCCTATCAAGTAACCATAGATATGGTGTTGGCAATTTACTTTATATATTGATGTATTAATGTATTTGTGAAAACTATGGTACATCCAAAAATTTGAGATGCATCATGCAATTGAAATCTCAGTCACTAGATGATAAAAGAAACAAAAAAAACGACTTTAATTGTTTCAACTTTATAATCCAACGGCTAAAATTTGATTGCGATATATTTTATGAGACGTACCGTAATTCTTCCTATTGATTATTAGAAGTTGACAAGAAAGTGTAGGAATATGCACGGTCTCTTTTAAATATAGGGGTCGGTTAGAGGATTTAAAGGGTTTGGAACTCAGGTTTAGATTTAAATTGGCGTTTATTTGTAAAAAGTATAAAGATATTTGAATCTTTTAATGTGACATTTAAACCCTCAATATAAAAAAATTTCTAGACCCACACCCTTTTTAGGTTCTCAAAAATTAAATACAGGTTCAAATCCTATAATTTAAAACTCACACAGTTTAAGTGGTTATTCTTTTTTAGTGTAATTTGAGTGTAATTTTTGAGTTGAATTTGAGTTATAACTTGAATAAAATTAAATAAAATTAAATAAAATTAGAACTTAAAAGAACATGAATTTAAATAAAATTATAACTTAAATTTAAATTTTTTCTGAATTTTGTTAAAAAAAACAACCTCTAAATCTAAATTTTAAACCCACTCTGATTTGAACCCTTTTAAGCTACGAGATTGAGAGCTTACTCACGTTACTCCAGAGTAATGCTCCGCAAAAGCTGTAAGATATAAAACTTTTTTTTCCCACTTGGATGGAATACAGTGCCATTAAATGGATGACACTAGTACAGTACTTTGCCTGGGCTACTTTAGAATATTAATGGCTTAATGTAAATATCTTAAGGTTCTGTTTATTTTATTGATTTGAGTTCTGTTATATTAAAAAATTTTAAAAAATCACATTTAATTTTTTTAGTATAATAAAAAGTTTTTATATAAAATTATATTTTAACTCAAATTAAAAATTTAAATTAGTGAATTAAACGGGCCTAAGTTTATAAGAGAGAACTTCTGATCGTGTCTTAAGCTTAAAATTCCTCTGGAAAGTACGATTCTTCTCCTAATAAGATAGGAGGCAACGGACTGAAATTATTGTTGCACTAACAGTGGAAACAGCAGGCAAAACCCAATGGATGATATATTTTTAGTGTCAAATCACCATGTAAACCATCAAGTGTCACTACGATTTGAGGTTATTTAGAAATATCACTCATCATTTATTGTGATAGTAAGCTTGCTCGTTTTTCTTAGATCAATTGCATCGGTTGCTCGTTTTCCTTGGTTTAATCATATCTGTAAAGAAATTTTACGCATTCCACTAGTGAGGGATCTTATAAGCCAAATAAGAACACGTTGCCTAATTAGGGTTATTTGTATACTGTATCCTCTATTTTTATAATCTTTTATATTTCAGCCCAAAAAAACAAAAAAAAATGCCACTTTCAGCAGATAAGATTCCATTGTAATATTTATGCCTACAAGTTAGTAGGATAATTGTCGGGAGCTGCATTATTTTCAACATTTGCTACCTTAATTAAGGAGGTTACTGCATTATTTTCAACGATTGTCACGTACTCTAAGTTTTAAAAGTAAGACGTATCCTACTAAAAGTTGTTCATTACACACAAAGTACCATATATAAAATGAGTAACGCTAAGGACACTAAATTAAATTTCAACTCTTGTGTATCAATTAATGTGTTATGTGAGTTGACATCTTTTTATTAGTAGATGTAATTTATTATCATTAATTGACGTGATAATATTTTAAACTCATATTGTTATAAAAAAGATAAATTATATATCACATCAGCTGATGCATAAAGTTAGAGATTTTAATTCACGTCACTGACATTATGCTAATTCATCAAGTGTATTTCTTTTCTCCGGGAAAAAAAAAAAGGAGGAATACCTTGACCCAAGTTTTGGATTGTCCTTGGTTTGTCTTGCTTGTTCATAAATGGCACACAGATTTTTATTGAAACAAAGACTTTTCTTTGCATGAAATATGAGATTCTCTGCAGTACACATCAGCCTTCAATTATTTTAGCCAACAGATTATTAAAGTAGCTTTGTCAAAAATGATTTTCTTAACTCCCTGCCCATTCTTCATTGCTAGGGAGAGATGGGATGGTTGGAGGTTGGAAGGTCTCTTTCTCACATGATGCACAAAATCTGGTAGTTTTCAGGACATAATATTCCGATTGATAGTCCCTTCCTTTTTTGTTTTTTTTTTTTTTTTTTTTTTTTTTTTTTTTTTTTTTCTTATTTATCTTTTTAAGCCTTTATGTAGGAGAAACTGTTTTAATGTTTATCTGAAGAACCTTTTTCTTCAAAGAGTAAGTGATAAACTACATTACATCCCAATGTCACATGGACATTTTAAGCCATTAGGTAATTAAGAATAAAAGGATATGAAAACTAGTACTAACAAAACCTCCATTTTCTTAAAGTCTCGTTCATATAATTTGCCTGTGCTTTTTCATCGTAATGCGTAAGAGACGCATGGCTGTAGTGATATGGATATGATTTTGTGTTAGGGTTCTTAATTAGCTGCTAAATTTGTGGATTCGGGGCTTTTCAACAATAAATGCTTTGAAAAATTCGTTTTCGCCAGTTGTATTTTGAAACTTTTGTGCGCATATATCTATTTAAGGGCCGAGGATGAAGATCTTCTTCTGTCTGATCTTCTGTCCCACTCTAAAGTGACAACAAATTAAGAGAGAGATTTTATATGTACCATTTAACAAGTTTAATTAGCTTATCAATTATTTAGAAAAGCATAGGGCAAATTTTGGAGCCGCATTTGCATATGCTATGGAGTATTGGAGTCTTTCCATATATGTTTTGTTGTCCTTGGGCCCTTGGCACAAGAATTGCCACATCCGTCTGTCATAGATAAATGTTAACATCATTTTTTCTCTCTCTACATTTATTATTATTGTTTGACACGTGTACTTTACTTTCACATCTTCTATTTAAATAATAATTATCCAACCAATTCTCTCTCTATAATATTATTGTTTTTACTAAGTATATAAAAAGTAGCCCAGTATATTTAAAATTTTTTTAGAACTGGCCTTTCAAAATTAATATGAAATTTATATTGTCCCCTGTGGTTACTATTTAGTATTGCCCCTTTTGTTTTAATTTGTTTAAGTTAGTCTATTTTGATTAAAAAAAAAAAACTTTATGATTAAGAGGTCAATAATAGAAAGATGACTATTAATGTATTTGCACTTTTTCATATATTTGTAAGTTAAGTTTTTGTAGTTGCCTTGGATGATGCAGTTTCTGTCGCTGCCATGTCTCTCGCCAGTCGCCATCCACAATTAGAACAATGGTCTGCATTGTCTTGGGTGATCAACCAATCTAGCCCGAAAATGTAGCCATATTTTCATTAAAGTACAAAACTTGTTCAACCGCATCCCCCTTTTACGTATAATTATAGATTATAGACTAGTGCGGGAAAGTGCCTACAACATTTCTATGGTGTATGTTGTACTCTTTTTCTTTCTTTTATCTAGTAAGAAGAAGATAAATTTAAATTATATTTTTTCGAAGTATAAATTCTGTTTCTCAACTCTAAGTCAATTAATTTGATTTTTCTCTCACTAAAACTCTTCTTTTCTCGTTCTAAATTAACAGAGCTTCGGTAAGTTCTAGTCACAAAAAAATGACCCCTTTTGCCTTCATGCTTCTCCTATTTATATATTTCTCATTCTTTTTGAGGTTAAATCTTAGCTTCATTTATTATCTACATCATCTTTACTCCTCTCATTCTAGATTCTGAAGATTCACTTCTCCATTTCAATTTTATTCTTCTTGGAGATTTGGCGGTCCACATATATAAGCTTTTTTCCGTCATGAAGATTTGCCGTTCTCCTTTATATACAACTTAAAAGGTCGTCGTTCCTTCTCATATTAAACGACCCCGTTCTATACTAACTAACATGCATCTTAATGAGTTAGAAATCAATTCACTTTTTTTAGTTTCCTTACTTTTAATGTTATAAACAAAAAGTATATAAACCTTGTTATTGCATGATAACAATATTAATAGTGAACTTGAGGAAGAAACTTAAATAGAAAATGCATAATAAGTAAACTATTGATAAGATACAAAGATGAAAAGAGTTCATAAGGAGGGGAGGAAGAGAACTCCTTTTTTTTTTCCTTATATGCACAGCTGTACGTTTTTTATTTTTAGAGAATATAAAAGGAAATAAATAAATTGAGTTTGAGCAGCTTAAATTTACAATATAGACAGCTGTTACTATTTTAAGCAGGATAAAACAGAACAAGAGGAAATTAAACAACCAAAAATATTAATAGCTGTACAATTTTAAGTAAAGTCTGACGTTGCAGCCAAAAAAAAAAAAGTTAAAGATAAACATGTCCTTGTTTTGAAGTACAAAAGAAAACAAGGGGGTGTCCCCTCTTTTATGATTATTTAGAGATTTATAAATTACAAATGGTAAATATGATAAGATGAAAATACACAAAGAATTCCTTATGAAAAATCTAATGCGCTTATCTCTTTTTATTATAAAAACACACAAAATATGCCTTATGAAACTAATATATTTACCTCGTTTTATTATATATAAAACACCACTTAGTATTCATTATATTTGTAAAATCAATCCACGCTGCCGTCTCCTCTCTCCTCATCGCGTCTCATCATCCTCGAGCCTCGCAATGGTATGAGAGGCTGGTTTACGAGTATGTCACGCAACAAAAAATCTAAACCTCGTTGAAGAAGGAGAGCTCCGAGGGTCAATACAGTGTCAACGAAAGAGATCTTAAGAGCATTTCTTCTCCTTCCCTCCTAATAATGATGCTAAGATTTGACGCTCAATCTTAGATTATTTTAAGAAAATACGAGGTGAAAATGTTGTATTTTGAATGAACACAAAGGATATTATAAGCACTTGTGTAATAAGTGGTATTTTTATAAGTCTTTTAAATTGAAGAACCATTGTCATTCAAAACCCTTTTTAAATAGAAAAATCATTGTCAATCATGTTTTCATCTATATGATGTGGGATTCAATTAGTAACCATTTGTACTTGCAATTTTTCTATTAATTTTAAAAACATTGAAAGATTTTTTGTGTTAGTTTTTTCAATTCATTTTTTCTCATTTTTCTTTCCGTACCATATATTCATACCTACGAGACACTTATTTACTAAAAATTATAAATAAAGCAAGTAAATGATCACCAATAATATAATATGATAACATAATAGTAAAGCAAAATAATAAAATAAAATTAAGAACAACATGCAATTACAGATTGATATAATTATTTATGGAAGAGTATGATTGAGGACGAAATTAAAAAAAAAAAAAAATATATATATATATATATATTCAATTGTAAGAATAAAAAATTAAGTGCATATATTAAATAGTAGTTATATGAATGATTAAGTGCTTTTTTTATTTTTCTTTTCTTTTCCTTTCCTTTTTATGGTTTTTTTTTTTTTTTTTTTGAACGGCCTTTTTATGGTTTTCAATTGAACAGGTACTGGAAGGAGGATTACAAGATGCTTGGAAAGAAATATATACCATAAAAAAAGATGTTTGTAAAGATAAATAGTCGATTAGTAAAAAAAAAAAACGTTAGAATTAATATTGAGAAACAAGCGTTTTAACAGTACCATGTGTTTTATTATATTTACAAAATTAAACGAAGGATTTAGTTAACTAATACGGCCAACTTTAACAATATGAGGCCTTTAATGATAGATAATCAATTATATTAATTTGGTTAATGGCTTCAGAATCATAATTCATTATGTTGATTTTTGAAATTTAAATTTTTTATGAGAGAAAAACACTATAAAAAATCAATAATCATGATTCAAAATTAAAGACGAACCTTAAAACAAACATCACATTTAGGTTTCCTAATAATAAGGGGCTTTAGACAACTGCCTTGACGACGTTGTCCTTTTAAGTCGGCATTGACACAAATTGAAGAATTATAAGTTCTTACTTTTACGGGGAAACGTGATTTCCTACCTCACATTACTCCATGTTTTACTCCTAACCACCCTAAAAACAACCAAAAATAAACTTTCTTCCCTCTTAACATAAATTAAAGAGAAGCTTATATCCTTTTGCTTTTGTGCTATATATATAAACCAAAGTAACAAGTACCTCCCATTCCAAATCCCTCAAAGCAAACAATCACAAGAACTATCAACCAAGAAAGAAATTACACATCACAAAAAAAAAAAAAAAATGGCCTCCAAAATCACCATCCCGGCACTTCTGATCGCGACGCTGGTCGTCGCGGCGGCGATCGTTGAAACGGGCGAGGCGCTCTCGGAGTGCGCCAAGCAGTGCATGCCCGTGTGCCTGAAGGAGCAAGGCGCAACCATTCCAGTGTGTGAGACTGCCTGTGAGAACTACTGCCAGCAATCTTCAGACAACGGCGGCCAAGGTGGAGGAGGTGTTGTTTAATGCAATCATATATATATATATATATATATATATATATATGACCAACAGCCAAATTTTATAGTACAACTGCAATATAATTATAGACAGAGCTATGCAGATTTAGGAGTGTGATTACAAAGTTTGATCACCTATTAATATTATTCTGGAATAATGTGGCAATTTTCTGATGATTATGCACGTCAGATATACATATATATATATATATTATATATATATATATGTACGTATGTATTTCGACTTAGTTGGCAGATAAAGTTTTTGTATGTGTGTGTATGTTAAGTTAAACTATGTTATAAAGACGGTTCTAGTTATTTATCGTCATATATTGTTATTTGACGTTTGGTTTATGAATTCAGAACTATAATTTAAAATCATTATCGATTTACGTGTATTTTTTGTGAAAAATAATACTGTAGTGAGTCACGAACCATGATTCAAACCATGACACAAATATTCATACCAAACACTATGTAAACTCGAAATAATTTAACATTGTGGTTGATGTTCAAACTGAAAGCAAAATCCTTAAAAAAATAGTTATGCCAATCTTTGCATAACTTAAAAAAAAAAAAAACATTTTGCTTATTCTTTTCCTCTTCTGAAAATTAATATATATGGTTCTTATATTAACCTTGAACGTACGTGATCAAGATTATATGTATACAGTACTGTTCCCTTACAAAGAAAAGATAATAATTTATTGCAATTGCGCCAATAAATACACATATATAAGCGTTGTCTTAAGTTCCACAGTCAGACTGAAACAACGCCTATAAGGTTCGCTCAAAATCATGTCCCTTAAAGTGAAGGATATGTAATAAAAAAAAAAAGTTGAAATTTGTAACATTGTGGCAAAAGCTTAAATCCAATTCAATTTGGAAACCTGTGTCGTAAGAGGATTTTGGTGAAAGAATGAATAAGGTGAACAATTGGGTTCCGCCTTCAGGTAAAAACTATATGCAGTAACAATTCTTATAAAATATAACATAAGTGGTGTAAATGAAGAATCCAATTCAATTTTGTAACAAGTGGTATAAGGATTTAGGTGAAACCACCATGAAGAAAAATTAGGCTGAAATATATACAACTGTATCAGCAACATGGTCAAAGCTCAAACAAGATTTGAGCATTGACTAAAAAATGAGTAATTGATGGTGCTGTGATAAGTGGTAATTATGGATTCAAGCAAAAAATGTGGTAATTATGGAGGTAAAACGTTGGAAGATATGAAGAGCATAAACTATAACTAGTAGACAAAAAAATATTACTAGATAATTAATCAGATGCTCAAAAAGTTTGAAATATAATATCAATTGAGTAAATTCCAAAACAAGTTCATTGTTATAGATAGATAAAGGTTCAAGTTATAGATTAAATAAATCAGACGATACATGTTGTTACACAAAATGTTACAAATTATGTCGTTCTTATTTTACCTTTTTTTCAGGTTTTTGTTTGTTTCAACATTCGAACCACAACTCAAATTTTTTATTACAGTATTTTCTCTCATAAAAATTTAAATTTAATTTTTTTATTATAGAGTTTTTTTCTGAAATAATACATTTTGTTACACAAAATGTTACAAACCGATAAATCGTGAGAACCTTTTCAATAAACAATTATTTACAATAAGAATCATGGCATTTTGTCCTTGTTCTTCTTAAGCTTGGATAATAATGTTTATCCACTTCCAAGAAAAAATTATCCACGTTTTATTTTTCTTTCCCATGAGAAAACACTTTTTTTTTATTGTCTTTGATATACCGTCTTATTAGTAAGTCTAATTTTTTAATCGTTAGATCTAATTAAATTTAAATGAGATTAAAAAAATATATAGAATAAATAATTTTTAATATTTACAAATTTAACGGTTAAAAAAATAATAAAATTATTAATAATTTTATTTTTTTAATCTTACGGAAAAACTCCCTGTTTTTTTTATGTTGAGGAAAAAAGTAAAAATTGACCTCATAATATTGAACGTCAAGAATCAGAAATTCTCAACATGAACAACAACAATCGCGATCTGCATTTGATTACTGTGGATCCCACTATACAGAATGATGTCCTGGAAGGAAAAGGAATCAGACCGAACATGGAGCAATTACAGAGCGCCACGTAGGATAGAGTCAACGAAATTAGTGATAACATCTTTATTCTCTATGGATTTGTTTAGTTTGCCAATTTCTAATTTGAATTAAAATATAATTTTATGTGAGAATTTTTTACTGTAATAAAAAATTAAGAGAACGTTTAATTGATAGATTTAAAATTATAATTCAGAACCATTCTCAATTTATGTGTAGTTTTTATGAGAAAAAATACTACAGTGAGTCACGAATCATGACACGAATTTTTAAACTAAACACACTCTAAATGTGACTATTTTTGAGAGCTTTTAAACGTAATAAAACACAAATTAGTAAAATGAACGGAATCTATATATCTTATTCGGATAAATACCGTTGTGGTACTACTTCCATACACCGTAGACGTCCCTTTCTCTGAGTTTTGCCACCGCTTTGACGCAAACGTGCGCCTGTTCGGTGTAAAATGCGCCAAAAACCGATCACAAGCTCAGCGTTGACATCAACGTGCGCTATGTGACACCGGCGTATGTTAGCCTAACCTTATTAGACAGAATTAAAATCACAAAAGATCCCTGAACCTTTTCCGACTCTCTAAAACTAGCCCTTTTGTTGAAAGTTATATCAAATTTATAATTTAATTCTCAATGGGCAAGTCCAAAAACTTTTTTGTTTTTGTTTTTGTTTTTCTCTCTTTTACAAGCAGTTGGAAATAACCCATTTAAAAAGTCATATCAAATTTCTAATTTAGTTTCTAATAGGCAAGTCAAAAAACATTTTTTTTTCTTTTTACAAGCAGTTAGAAATAGTTGTGTATACCCATTCAAAAAAAAGTTGTGTATTATAGACTATAATCTTTTTGCTCACGCTTGATATTTGCAGGTATCTAGGCAACAATATTTTCATTTTGATCGTGATTTGTTACAACTTATTATACTTTTGCGTTGGAACTATAAATAGAATGTAAAACTCAACTGCATGTTAATATCAATTTTTTTGTCACTTTTTATATTTATTATTTAACACGTAAGTTTTATTAACATAATATATTATTATTTAAATAAAAAATGAGATAGTAGAGTGAATACAAAGAATGATAAAAAAATCACAGAAATAATGATGCTATTATTTCTCCATAACTCAATTTTGTTTTGGTTTTATGATAATGTGTTTATACACTTTTGTTATTTAAAGGGTTAATTCTAAAATATGTACTTTTTAGTTCAAGAACTAATTTTAGTACAATTTCCTATTTTTAATGTTTTCTTATTTAAAAATTAAGAGTCCGTTTGTTTTATATATTTAAACTCAAATTATAATTCTGTTATAGTATTTTTTTTACAAAAAATTTAATTTTTAAATGTTTGAATCAAAAATTATAGTTTGCGTAACGAGTCTTAAATTTGAGATCTCTTAACAACAGGGCTATTTATAGAAAGAAAAAAAAGGTTGAGGGACCAAATTTTATTAAAAAAATATTTTGCGCAGGTTAAGAATGTCACTGAATGCTCGTACAAAATCTCTCTCTCTCTTCCCGGTGCTTAAATCATCCACAGTTTGTTGTAGTCACAGGTTCTATTGCTCAATTTCGCATTCTATTTCCGTTTCTCTCTCTCGATATTTCAATTCTGTTTGGATGTAACAACCACTGCGAATCTCATTTCAGAACTTCACCGATAGTTTCCATTTTAGGGTTTTAGTGAATCTGCTGTTCAATTGCCTTACGCTTGTTGTTTGGATTCAACGGACAATGCTATGCGATTCAGCAATGCTATTTTGCTTCATTTGATCGGTAATGTTGGGGATTTGATTTTTCTTTTATATCGTTTTTAATTAGTTGAAATTGAATGGGTAATGTTGAAATACCCAATTGGCTAGAAGGGTTGCCTTTGGCACCGGAGTTTCGGCCTACTGATACCGAATTCGCCGACCCGATCGCTTACATATCGAAAATCGAGAAGGAAGCTAGTGCTTTTGGTATTTGCAAGATTATACCGCCATTGCCAAAACCATCTAAGAAATATGTTTTTAGCAACTTGAATAAGTCGCTCTCCAAGTGCCCTGAATTGGGTTCTGTCGAGAATTTGTCGAATGATTGTCCCTCCTCGTCGAAAACGGGTTCCCTTGATGGGAGTAATGATGGGGAGGTTAGAGCAGTGTTCACCACTAGGCACCAAGAGTTGGGTCAGAGTGTGAGAAAAACAAAAGGGGGTGTTCAAAATCCGCCTTTGGGTGTTCAGAAGCAAGTATGGCAAAGTGGGGAGATATATACTTTGGAGCAGTTTGAATCCAAGTCCAAGGCTTTTGCTAAAAGCCAATTGGGAATGATTAAGGAGGTTTCACCATTGGTTGTAGAGGCAATATTTTGGAAGGCGGCTTGTGAGAAGCCTATATATTTAGAGTATGCAAATGATGTGCCTGGCTCTGGCTTTGGAGAACCGGAGGGGCAATTCCGCTATTTCCATAGACGTAGGAGAAAGAGGAACTTTTACCGGCGAAGCAGAGATAACTCTAGTTGCAAGAGAGATGAAATGGTTAGCGATAGGATAGCTGTTTCAAAAACCAATGATGTTAAAGATTCTGCCCCTAAGAATGATTCTGATTCATTTGTAGATGTATCCAAACCACCTACTTCTCTACCAGTATTGCCTTGTAATGAAACTCCACAATCGTCTAAGAAAAAGAGTCAAAATTCTTGTCATGATAAGGAAGGCACTGCGGGTTGGAAGCTCTCAAACAGTCCTTGGAACTTGCAAGTGATTTCACGTTCACCCGGCTCCCTTACTCGTTTCATGCCGGATGATATTCCGGGTGTTACTTCTCCTATGGTGTACATTGGCATGTTATTCAGTTGGTTTGCATGGCATGTTGAAGATCATGAGCTTCACAGCATGAATTTTCTTCACTCTGGATCTTCAAAGACTTGGTATTCTGTCCCCGGAGATTATGCATTTACTTTTGAGGAAGTTGTGCGTTCTGAGGCCTATGGTGGTAATATTGACCGCTTAGGTATGTATGTTTTTTCTCTGAGCACTTTAATAATTGGCTATAAACTCAGTGGTCCTAGAAAACTACAAAAAACACTTGATCTCTCCCTTTGCTCCGATTTTAAGAGGTGGCCTTATAACTGATTGTCTGATTCTTTATTAGGCTATTTAAAATACAATGACTAGTATGTTATTTAAAGATAATGAAGCCAAGCTTCCGGTATTTCGACTTACATGGACCATCTTAACCATAAAAAGCATTTCTCTATGTGAATACTATTTCTGAGAATTTGATTCATTAAATTAAAATCCTGCAGTTGTGTGTTATTACTTTGGTATCATCTTTGTAACTCAGGTCCAGTTTCTCTTATTGCCAGCTGCACTCGCATTGTTGGGCGAAAAGACTACGCTAATGTCCCCTGAGGTGGTTGTTGCATCAGGAATACCATGCTGCAGGTAAGGTGCCCTGTTTTTGTTCGTTGATTCTTTTACCATATTATAGCTAGAAAACTAACGGTGCTAAGGATCTAAAAAGAAAAAGGAAAAAAAGAAACAAGATTTATGATTAAAAACATTTAGGGTTTTATTTGTGACATTTAATGGTTTTTTTTTTTGTTTTTCCTGATCGGTTTTGACGTTATACTCATGTCTATTATTGTTTCTTCTTTAGGTTGGTACAGAACCCTGGTGAATTTGTTGTGACTTTTCCAAGGGCTTACCATGTAGGATTCAGCCACGGTAATCACTGGTTTTATGATTGAAAATTTTAGATTTTGTGTTGATTATGCTGCTCCTACTTTTTATATGAGGCAGATGTATTTTAGATGAGTGACATTAATAATGTGAAGGACTAAGCTTTTGAGAACACAGTTATCTATTATCGATCTTTGAAACTTTGAAGTTGGAGCATCAGTAGCATACAGGAGGAGTTTTCCACCAGAACAGTTATATGCGTAATTGTAGTCTGCTCCGACATTGTGATATGGTTTTTCCGGTTAATCTACATGTAATATTTGTTCTTTGCTGTATTTATGTAACTATTTACTGTTGTATCTTCTTACCAACTCATCATTTATAAGCCGTTTTAATTAGGAGTTGGAACTTGCTTTTGTTCTCATTTTCCCTCCATATTAGGTATTTGATCGATTACTATAACTTTTTGTTTCTGGTGCTCAGGGTTTAATTGTGGGGAAGCTGCTAACTTTGGAACACCACAGTGGCTCAAAGTGGCTAAAGAAGCTGCAGTACGTAGAGCTGCTATGAATTATCTTCCTATGCTTTCCCACCAGCAGTTGCTATACCTTTTGACCATGTCTTTCGTGTCAAGGTCAGTTTGTACCCTTATTTTGGCATACATTTTGGAAATCTAAATGTACATGATTGCATAGCAAGCTTATGAATTGTGGTTACTGGACCTGTTCATATGTTTTCTTAAATGTTTTACTCCATTTTTGCCTTATCGGCCTTTCCATATTCCTTCAATAAAAGATGTCAAGTGGCGACCTGCCGCAACACCTAATCATTTAGTGTTTCTCATGTTTGCTTTGCTTGAATTGTTTTGACACCAGAGTGCCAAGATCCTTACTACCCGGTGTGCGGAGTTCACGACTTAGGGATCGCCAGAAGGAAGAAAGAGAGTTACTAGTAAAGCAGGCATTTATTGAAGATATTTTGCATGAAAACAAAACACTATCTGTGCTTCTCGGAAAAGATTCAAGCTATCATGCTATACTATGGAATCCTGATTTATTGACATATCCGAGCAAAGAGTCCTTATCACCCATTGCAGGTGCTACTGATAGTACGCCAGCAACAGAAAATCCTCAAAAACACAACGGCGAGCAGCACTATCTTGTTAATGAGATGAGCTTGTATATGGAGAATATGAACGATTTGTATTTCGATTGTGATGATTTATCATGTGACTTTCAAGTTGATTCAGGGACGTTGGCATGCGTAGCTTGTGGAATCCTTGGTTTTCCGTTTATGTCTGTGGTGCAGCCATCTCAGAAAGCCTCAGAGGAACTTCTCCATAATGAGCATGCTTTGGTTCAAGAATGCCAAGGAATATCGGGATATTTGAATTCTTGTTCCTTTCAAGACCTCGATGCTTCTAATAAGTGTTATGTAGCAGGTATTTGATCCGGCGAACTTTCTCTTGCCTTGTGTTTGTCCTTTTATTTGGGCCCATTGGTAAAACTTAAGCCTGATTGCCACCCACCATGGATATTTTAACTGATATGAAATATCAATAGCTAAACTTCTAATTTCTTTCCTATTAATACGTGTAGGTTGGTTGTCCAAGTGAAGAGTAGTATATTTTTGAATTGTAGGCCTTAGACTATTTGGGTCCCCGTTATAGATCTCTCTGTAATAGTTCTTTCAATAATTTTTCTTAAACTTTTCTCCTTTTGTTTTTGGAGGTTCCATTTTTATTTTCATGGTTACCGCACTTTCGATTGGGTAGCATGAGTAATTATTTCGGAGCTGCCCTATTTTCTGATGAAGAGGCCTACTATCGTTGTTATCTTTTATTTATTTTGGAACCTTAGGATTTGCTAAATATTTCATTCACCCAACAATATCAGAAAAGAATGGAAAATAATAACTAGTGATTAGTCACTCTCACTTCGTCAGGATATTCAAATGACTATGTTTTCCTTTTGCATTATGAAATCATTCAAATGGAAGGGTTTTTAGAAAATTATTTTTCAACAGTGAAAGAGTTCTTGAAGTTTACAGATTTTCCGTGATTCTAGAATATATTATTAGAGGGAATTTCCCAATTCAGTTATTGATGTGGAAATTTATATGTAATGGTAAACAATCCTAATTGGATGTTTTAAGCACCAAGTCAATTTTTAATTTTCCTTATTCTGCAGAGAATCCTCCTACTGTTTCTAATTCGTCATTGATGGTGGATCTTCCATTGCCTTCAACAATCATGTCTAAGAATGGTTGGAATGCTAATAATAAGTCACTTAGACCACGTAGTTTCTGCCTGGAGCATGCTGTTGAAATTGTGGAGCTTTTGCAGAGTAAAGGGGGAGCGAATGTGATTGTAATTTGTCATTCTGGTAAGATTCTCTTATTATTTATTTTCTAGTAGGCCTTGTACTTTCGTCTTCCATAAAATTTGGCTAGTTTTGCAAATTAAATTTTGGGAATTTAATTACCAGTCGATCAGCAATGTAGTTTATATAATTTCTCATATCCAAATTGCATCACTCCTTGTCCACTAGTTGATTTCACGGGTTAGGATATGTCCACTAGAGCTATAGAGAAATGAACTGTTTTAAAGTTTCCAACTTTATTCAATTGCAGTAAGTTGATTATTTACCTTTTTGATTTGTGCAGACTATCAGAAAATAAAGGCACATGCTACCACCATTGCAGAGGAAATTGGTAGTCCTTTTAATTATAGTGAAGTGCCACTAGATATTGCATCGAAGGACGATCTGAACTTGATAGATCTTGCAATTGACAACGAAGAACATGATGAATGTGGTGAAGACTGGACATCAAAATTGGGGATAAATTTACGGCACTGTGTCAAGATAAGAAAGAATTCTCCTTCTAAGCAAGTTCAGCATGCTTTAACTTTGGGTGGCCTGTTTTCTGATAAATGTCCCAGTGTGGATTTCTTAACCATCAAATGGCAGTTGAGGCGGTCTCGTTCGAAAAAGATCTGTCTGCCAGACCATTTTAAACCATGTGATACCATTCAATTAAAGAATGATGTAGCAATGGGAGAAAGGTCTCTCTCTGTCAAAAAAGAGAAAAAACTAATTCAATATTCAAGAAGGAACTTTAAGAAAAAACCAGGTGGTTCGACAGGAACTCCTAAGGTGTGTGTAACCGGTGCTTCTCTTGGTGATCTTGATGAACATAACAGAATAGTGTCTGAAAATAACATTCAAAATGACGGGAATTCCACAGGCTTTGACGTTTCCCCTTCATATGAGAATGAAATCCAGATGCTTGAAGCAACTGAGGATGAGAACTCGAAAGATGGTGTTGCATGTGTTGAGACACAAATTAAGAATCACGTTTTGGAGGACACGAATACAGGTCATTTTGCAGCACTGGATGATTCTGAGATGGAAGATGAGCCCAATGTTGAGACCCAAAAGGTCAGCAGCACTGATGAACTCAGGGAAGAACAATATGCTTCCCCATTTGTCAATGATACACAGAAAAGCTTTCAAGCACATGAAGAGAAGCAAATAGTGGGACAATTCAACAGAGTCAATGAGGTGTGTAGTCTTGTCTCCGAAAGGCACTCTGAGGTCCAGGTTGACAAGGATGTTTTGGACAATACGGTGTCCAAGTTTTCTAAGATGTCTTGCTCACATGTTGACCCCTGTGACGAAAACTTTGAGGGACAGAGAGCGAATGCAACCGTGGACAAGGGTTGCAAATGTGATGAAGTTTGTGATTCCCTTCCTGTGGAAGCACAAGGAGTGCACGCTACTGGAAATAAAGACAAGAAAGAATTTCCATGTAATTCTACAGCCATAAAGGATCAGGAACAATGCTGTGAAGGTCCAAGGCAGAGCTGTTCTGCAGGAGACTCCAGTAATCACATATCACTAGAAGTAAAACCACCGCAAGAAATCAGAACTGTAATAAACGAACACTCTCTTGTCTCAATAGAAGAAATTTATGAAGTTCCAAAGGAGACCTGTTCTACCGAAGGCCTTGGCAATTACGCTTGTTTAGAAGTTAAACCAGAGCAAGAAATCAAAACCACCATAACTGAGGTTGTTTCTGCATCAATAGAAAAAATCTCTGAAATTCCAAGTGATGTCTCTGCTGCCTTAAAATTATGCTACAGTTTGACGTCAGATGAGGAATTGCAGCAAAAACTTGAATCTGCTGCTGGGAGTAGTGAGGAACTTGCTTCAAGTTCTGTGACACAAACGGAAGCCCATCATCCTTGTGTCTCAGCAGAGGAATACTCTAATGTTCCGAGGGGAATCTCAAGGGAAGAAGACTCAGGCAATGATGTGACTTCAGACAATGGTTCTCGGCGGGAAACCTTGATGGAAAATCCAGATCAGGGTTTGGTCTCTAATCTTGCTATACAAGCAAGAAATCAGCCCATACCTGTAAATGTGGAAGAATTTGAAGTTACAAACCATGCTAAAGATCATCTGGGTGATAATCTGACTTTCAACAATAACAGAGAGAGGGAAATTCAATCCATGAACGATGAAGAGAAAACTGATTTGCCAACTGCTATCCCGTTCCAAAAATATTATAGAGTCAAAAGAGATTCTCGTTCTACAGAGGACTTGTGCATCGGCAGTGAAGTTTGCTCACCACAGGATGATAGAGAGCTGGAGATTATCGACTCAAACATGGGGAAAGCAAGAAAAAGAAAGAGAGAATTAGAGCAACTAACAGAAAGCAAGTTTAGTTGCAATGGCTTCATTCGGAGTCCATGTGAAGGATTAAGACCAAGGACTGGAAAGGATGCAGCAACAAGCAGCAGTGGAATCGACATTGATGGAGAGGTCAAGGAAAAGCCTGCAACTAAAGTAAAGAAGTCTACAAATGCTCGAGGTCCTACCAAGGATAAGAAAGAAAACTCAAGGAAGTCTCACAAGTGCGACATAGATGGCTGCCGTATGAGTTTTGACACAAAGGCTGAGCTAAATGTGCACAAACGCAACCGCTGCCCGCACGAAGGGTGTGGGAAGAGGTTTAGCTCCCACAAATATGCAATGATTCATCACCGCGTGCATGATGACCAGAGGCCCCTCAAGTGCCCATGGAAAGGTTGCTCCATGTCATTCAAGTGGGCATGGGCAAGGACGGAGCATATACGTGTGCACACTGGAGAGCGACCATACCAGTGCAAGATTGAGGGCTGTGGCCTTTCTTTCAGGTTCGTATCCGATTTTAGCCGGCATAGACGGAAAACAGGGCATTATGTAAACTAACGTGCCTCAAAATTTGTTGTTTTGGTTTGGGCTGGTTCTGTGATATGTTGTAAAGGAAATGGGGTGACTCACAAATTCTTGATTCAGGTTTAGATTAGGGAGAGATTTAACTTTTTGTAGGTGTCATTTTCCATTCCCCATTTGTTTCAACGCACCAATAGTTGAAAGCCCTTTTCTGGTGAGTTACCCTTGATTGCTCTTTATTTGAGCTTTCTATCAAGTGTACAACCTTTGGCCATGGCCACAACCATTCTATCAAGTGTTCTAGCTACAAGTGATGGTGCCTTTTTAATTACTAGCTGGATGTCTAGATTGTTCTTTTTATCGGGATGAGAATGGAGAAAAATATTGTTCTTGTTTTGTGGGACCGTAGTGGTTGGATCCCTAGGTTGTTCACACTTTTGGATAGGAGCCAAGAAAGTCAAGTTGATTGCCGACTTTTTTTTTACTTTGGTGTCTCAATGGAAGAACAATGCTAGGAACACTAACTTCAATCTGAACTTGTGTATCAATTTATGAGGTGGTGTGATTATTGATAGGTGTTTAAAAAATTATCACATATTGCACCTACCAAATTACATAAAAATATAAATATATATCCAATTACATAAAAATAATGCAATATCAATGTGGATATTCTACTCGATGAAAAGGTACTTTTCCCTCTTCACCTGTTTCAAATTATTTTCGTCTATTAGAGCATCCTTCTGCGATCAATAACTCTTCCACCGGCCAGTATATCTGCGTATGGTTGATATAACTACCACTTGCTGTAATCCGAAACATCATTTTTGGTATGGTCCAATAGAATAATACTACCATATTCCTTTCCACTTCAAACACAAACACCCCCACCCCAACCCACCCCCCAAAACACCAAGTCCCTCCCACAGTGTCTTATCTCATAGAAGGCGTGTTTCCCCAAGAGCTATGAATGTCTTTCACCGACCGTCGGTCATGTGTCTATCGACGATCGGAGTTGATTGTTGCTCTATAGCTACTCTCCCTTTCTCCTCCCTTCCCACCGACGGATGGACCTTCCCGTCATCGACCGAGCATGCTTTACAATCTCCACCGATGGAGGCCGGTGAGATCTAGTCAATGATCTCCACCAAAATAACTCGCGGGCAGATATGGCTACCACCTCACGCCATGCCACCAACAAGTGCAGCTCCTTTGTGCAAAGCTGTCACTAGATCCGGTCATGATCTCTGTCGCCGCCAGTGGTTCTCAATCCTCATTTGAATTTTTATGTTTTTCCCTTTCGTTGTTCTTTTACCTTTTGTTCTTCAATGTTTCTTATTAATCTGATATGTGGTTCGGAAATCTTTATTAATATGATAGCCATTGGTTAAATAAAATACGCATTATTTGCGGAGTATTTTTATTCTCTTACAAACCAGTGGTTTTCTTAAAAACATGCCAATGGTTTACTTTAAGGGTGATTCTACTCACACCCTTTTTTTTACTCTCTACACCTCCCTTCTAACTACACACCTCTCATAATCTTAAAATGATTAAATTTACTTTTTACACGCCCCTATTATTCCAAAACTAACCTTACCTGCTTTGATATAGATTAATTTTTTACCACTTTATTTTTATCTTCTCCCCACTATTTTATTTTAATTTGTTGTTTAAAAAAACAAAAATAAACCAAATGGCATAAACTCAAAAATAATAATTAAGTTGAACAAATTGACAAAATAATTTTTCGTAAGAAAGGGCAAATAATCATCTTATATTAACACGTATGATTAGAAAAGATAAAATGGTAAAAAAATGCCAAACTTGTTAAGTAGCACATGAGCATGGAAAAAAAAAGAGTGAAACAAAAAAAAAAAAAAAACGCAGTCAACTTAACTTTATAAAAAAAGAAAAAAAAAAACAGAGAGAGAGAAGAAAAAAATGAAGGATTATTTTTAAAAATAAAATGATTGGCAAAAAAAGATATAAACACGAAACCAAAAAAAATGTAAATCAACACATACTCCAAGTAAAAAAAAAACGCTGTACATACTTCCATGAAACGTTTTGGAATAATCATTAAAAAGCAAATTTTTTATTATATATTGCAACATAATAAAGGTTTATAATTTGGAGATATGACATGGGGTACATATTTTTATGGAACGTTTTGGAATAATCATTAAAAAACAATTTTTTTACTATATATTGCAAAATAATAAAGGGTTATAATTCGAAGATATGACATATGAGATGTGTGAAGAGAAAAAATACTATCATTAATTTTCATTTTGTAGCATAATTAATTAAGCAATTAAGTCTATCATGAATGCTTTTTTGTCGTTTTATGTGAGGATTTTCTTGGAATGAAAAATTTTAATTGAAAGGGGATGATGTATTTAATTTTCTTTTCATTCTTTTGATGGAATAATGTACTTTTAAAGCAATTAATGTAATTTCTATTTTGACTATTTAAAATTATTTTAAAAACAAAAGTTCAAATGCTTTCTTTACAAGTCATATAGTAAGCATCCCTTACCATATGCAAGTGAAACATTATAAAGATTCAATACTAGTTAATGACCTTTAATTTTGTATATGAGCTTATCATATGCAAAAGATAGAAATAAAGGGCTTAGTATAAATCAGTAAAGTTAACAACTAATAATATAAAGTTGGATTTTTTTTAATAAAATTGTGGTGTTGTCTATTATATGATCTTATCTAGATCGATCAAATGTTTGATTATATCCTATGAAGACACTTATGTAGTAAGAATATATTAATTTGGATTAGAACTGAAAGTTTGAGTTATCAGAGAATACTCTCATCTCTAGCTTATAAATTGATATTCCAACATTTCTTCTTTGAGCAAGATACAGGAAGCTCTATACATAACAACGTAACGGGTAAAAAGAAAATTAAACAAAATTGTTACGAACAAACAACCTCGAGAATCAAACAATGTTGGAGATAAATCAAATCTTGCGAAAGCTTTTTCGTGATGCCGCGAGTTCAGAAACAAGTGTTCTAGGCTATCAAGTAGAATTCTTGGAGAAAATGCACTGTGTACAATGAAGATGTCAATTAAACAGCTCAGGGAGTTGAACCAAGCATTAAAAAAAAAAAAAAAAAAGTTCAAATTTATCAACAAATCTTGGCAACATTTCATTCATCTTATCGTTAAAATAGATGCGGGTTATCTATGCCAATTGTCAAAGAAAATATTTGATTTCATTACCTCCTGGCTAAATTGAACTGTAATGCACCTCGGCCGCTCAGGAAAATACCTGCACAAGCAACAAATCATATTAGATATTAATTAGCATTTTATAAATAATATTAACCAACTCTGAAATGGATAGAAAAGAAAGAGCGCTGCCTCTATTGGACTCTTTGAGTATGTGCAAGAATCTCTCTATTGAACAGATATCGTTAAATAATGTTATGACAAATATCTTGACACCATCCAGCAATCATATCGTATCATAACACAAATAAACAACTGAAAAGAAGCGACTTTACCCAAATATAAGCTCCTCTCCATTGTAAATATACATTGGGGGAAAACCATCTACAAAGATTGCTCTTCGATCACTCCTCTGTATTCATCATCTAAATCCGAATCCGAATCCAAATCCAGCTTCAAATTTCTATGATCAGTCAAGTGGTTACCATACCTACTCTTCTTCAAAATCAAATTGGACTCTTTCATCAACTTTATGTACTTTTTCCTAACTCTGAGCAACGGATGCTCCTTAATAGCAGACGGGTCACAGTAAGCCTCTTTGAGAATAGCCGTACAAGTCTTGTTCCTAAAAGACAAATAAAACATATTTGGGTGTCTCTCAAATGCCTTGTGCACTTTTTGCGGCAGTCCAAAGTGCTTCTTGAGGCACAGAATCTTCTTCCTCTCTGCTGAATTCTCAACAAAGAGACTAAGCATCTCATGAAGAACCCCCACAAGTCGTTTTTCCGCCAAGTCACTATCTGAATCCAAATTCGAAAAATCCTCATAAGGTGACACATAAGGAAGCTTCTGAAACATCTCCAACCAATCCTTGATCTTCCTCTTCAACCTCAACCCTTTTATGGGGAAAAACCTAAACTCAATTGCCTCCATTGAACCTCCAAAATACACCCCTCTCTTCATTGCATTCGTTTGAACACAAGACAAGACCTTTTCATCACTTTCAACAGCCAAACCCTTTAACCCATCTCCCATATCCACAAACCTAAAAGACCCATCAAGATTCTTCTGTGGGACTTGCAAAAAATCGTCAGGCAAACCCAAATACCATTTCATTCCCTGTATTATTTTCAAAGGCAAGGCTCTATCTTTACTCATCGATATAAATCTCTTCAATCTCTCTCTCAAATCTTCCCCACAATCCTCATAAACCCTTTTCTCCTCTCTGTCAATCTCAGCAGCTTCAGGGGTTAGTCTGAACCATGGAAGATTGTACTGAAGACCCGTGAACTCTTCGAAAATTGAAGGATATCGCCTTAAGAACTTGGCAACTTTCATGGGTACATCCAATTGTAGTCCTCTTTTGGACACTTCAGAGATTGGGATACAGCCATTGGGGTCTTGGGCAATGCAGTTTTTAAGGTTCATGATGGGTTTAAGGACTATGGACTTGTGGATTTGGTCGATAGAGTCGTAGTAAGGATCTTTCTTCCATTTCATGTAGACATTGACATAGTTAGATTTCTGGAGGAAGGAAAATATTGGGTTTTTGGATTGGGAAAGAAGAACCCTTTTAATGGTTTTGGAGGATGAGTTAATGGTGAGCATTCTTTTTGATTTAATTAATCAAGGGTTTGTGAAATTTTTAAGCCTGGGCTTATATTGCTTTAGCATATGAATTTGAGAAACGAAAACCAGATTCACCTGAAAACCTGCAGATTTTGGGCCGATTAAGCTTCTAACATTCTATAACTCCAAACAATTAAAATAAATAAGTAAAAAAATAAACCATTTATAGGCTCGCTTGGTCCCTATAACATATTCTGTACAACGAAAAATGTAAACGACTACTGATTTTACACACAGGAACAAGATTAAATCCTTAAAATATCCAAAATGGGTTTCTTTGTTTTACCACGGAAAAGAAGACTAAGCAGAAAAAACACAGTATCAGAGGTAGAGAGAGAAAGGGGGGCAGAGAAGCAAACCTGTTGAGGAACGCCAAGAGGAGAGAGGGTGATGTAAGAGACATGAAAGGAAAAAAAAAAAAAAAAAAGGGGATAGCTGGCTACCAAAAAAACATACATTGTTTGGCCCTTTTTTTTTTTTTTTTATTCCAAATCGAATAAAAAACAAAAAATAAAAATACCCATCTCTGCGTTTGCATATTGCACAACTATATCCATCTCTGAAGAATTCGTTTCATACCAATGGCTTCTTTCACGACTGTTATTTTTCCAGCTCTATATTGTTGCTTCATCACCGACCTTCAGCGAGTTCCTCTTCATTTATGGGCACAAGAATCCGTCGGAGTTGCCGATAATCCCACCATCCGACAATTTGGAACCTTTGAGTGCTGCCGTGACTGAGAGCGCGAAAGGTACAGTCTTGGAGGAGTTGAATACGGGGGCTGAGCGTGAAATTACGGGTGAAGGGGAAATGGGGGAGGAAGTTAGGGTTCCGGTGGTGAGGTTGAAAATTGAGGAGGTGGCGGAGGCGAGCACGGTGGTGGTTCTGCCGATTTGTAAGGCGGATGAGAGGGAGAAGGGGTTGCAGGAGGCATCGAGGGAATGCCGGACCGAGGGGGAGTTCGGCGTGGTGGTGGCGGAAAAGGGGTGGGCCAGGTGGGTGGTGCTGCCCGCGTGGGAACCCGTGCCGGGGTGGGTTTTTTTTGTTCGCTAAACGAGATGTAAGCTTAGGCCTGTGTATTTCACCGATTCGAATTTTCAGTGTTAAATTTTTACAGTAAAAAGCTTTGAGAAAATATCACATCTAATTTTTTTTGTTACAGTAAAAAGTTCTCAAAAAAATGTCATATCTCAGCTCGAATTGAAAACTCAAATCTACGAAGTGAAAGAGGCTTTAGTTTGTTAGGAATTTTGGGAGCTCAAAATAGATTATCTAACTAGCCAAAGCTATTTTTTACGTTTGGTAAAAACATAAAAAAAAATGCTTCTGAAAGAATTTGGGGAGAATTTGAAGCCAAAATCAGAAGCTGCCTACTTCTGATTCTAGATTGTTCGGCAATCTAAAAAACCTCTTTAATGAAATTTTCGTTATTATAATTTTATCCTTGTTGAATGAAAATAATTCCAGACCCAAAAAAATTTTGCTCTTCGCAGTCCTGTTCCTCTCCTCTTCCTCCACGATCTCCCCCGCCGCTTCAACGTCGGCATGCTCAACTGCTGGAGCTCCGGCCAGATGCCGGTCACCGCCCAAACATGGCTGCCCTGGCTGAAGAACTCCGGCCTTAAGCGGCAACACAGCGTCTGTTGAGTGAAAATATTCATTAATGTTGAAATAATATTTCACACACAACATAATTTCACCTACACTAGGATTTAATTAGCATAGGAGTTTATTATTTTTAGTTCGACCCATCCAATATTATAAGAATAACCTCTTAATTACAATCTCTTGGTACAAGGGAAGACCTTTTGATTCTAGTTAAAACAGTAAATTCTATTTTCTGTGAATTTGGAAAATTTGGGTTGATTTAAAATTACGGCTGAAGTCGATGAATTTGGCCGAGTTGCCTACATACCCCATTAGGGGATCAACCCACTTGTAGTTCAAATTTTAGTTTTGAAAATTTGGATAATTCCTCGGTGTATGACCTTATGAGGAACTTACGCACTTTGAAGTTTGATTTAGTTTTGTTTTGACTTTGTCCTTTATGAGGATTTTTTTTTAGGATTGAATTTGGTCTTGAAACTGCACCTAAATTTTTGGTTGCCTACGTATCCGAGAGGGAATCGAGTCAATCGTAGTTCAAAAATTTGGTTTTGAAAATTTGGATAATTCCTCGGTGTATGACCTTATGAGGAACTTACGCACTTTGAAGTTTGATTTAGTTTTGTTTTGACTTTGTCCTTTATGAGGATTTTTTTTTAGGATTGAATTTGGTCTTGAAACTGCACCTAAATTTTAGGTTGCCTACGTATCCTTTACGGAATCAAGTCAACCGTAGTTCTTGAATTTGAATTTTGGATTTTGGGGAATTCCTCGATATATGACCATAGGAGGAATTCAAAGATGTTTTAAAATTCGATTTGGAATTTTACTTTAGAGTTTGGATTTGAGAGTTGTATTTGGATAATTCCCCGGTATATGACCTTATGAGGAATTAAAAGGATCATTTTTGAATTTGGTGTTGAGATTTTTTTTATTTGAATTTGGGATTTAAAAATTATATTTAATCACCATATGGTTTTATGAGACAATGAACTCATCTTTTTGGGCTTAGTGACCATAGAATGACCCAATTTATGCAATTTAGGGTATTTAATATTCCGATTTTTTTTGAAATTTATCCCTTATCCATTATTTTTTAATTTTAAATTTTATCATATCTAAACTGATTAATCCGATTGTATGATGTATATCCCTTTTTTTTTCGCTTAACAATTTGATTTTAAAAGGAACTTAGATTTCCCTCATCCTCATCCTTTCACACGTTTCCCTTCTTTTTGTGTGTGTGTTTGTATATGTGTGTCTATATATATATATATATATAGAGGTAAGGTCTCCGGTCAGGCACTTGAAAAGTGTCTGACCGGAATGATAGTTGTATATTTTTACATAAATTGTGTATATTTATATGTAAATCGTATATATTTACATGTAATTCGTGTATATTTAACATGATATATAACAAATCAGTCAATATACATATTTTCATGCTATGTGTTCACTAATTGTTATAAAAAATACATGTTTTAAGGATTAATATACATTATCATTTCTTATAACTTAACATACACAATTTAACATGCAAATATATACAATTTACATGTAAATATATATAATTTATGTAGAATTATATAACTACCGTTCCGATGTATATATTCTTTTCTTTGCAGACGTTGTAGAAAACGCGTGTCAGCGTCTTCTCAGTCTCCTCTTTCATATATTCATGTATGGTTTTTTTTTTTTGTGTCAAATCATATTTCTTCTGACAAAACTTTAATTGCAGAGCCCTTCTCCAATTCCAAGTAAAAAAGAAAGAGTTTGCCTTTCAGTAAAAAGAACAAAAGGGACGTTGTTGAAGGTAATTTTTTTTATTTAGCCTTTCTATCATCTTTTGTTCTAGTTCTTTGGTTGATTTTTTATTTCTCTTCTCTCTTTTCTTTCTTCAGGAAACGAAAAGAGGCCCCTACGTAAGTAAGTGGTCTCTGATTTTTGTTTGGGCTGCACTTTATAAGTCAGATTCAAAATTATAATAATATTTTAAACTGTACTATTATAGTCAGATTCATATATATAAAGATTTTAAATTTTGCAACTCCATAATTTTATAGAGTTTTAAAATTTACAACTCTATTTAATTTTTTGGAGATTCTAAAACTTACAACCTCATAATTTTATAGAGTTTAAAAATTTATAACTCTATTTAATTTTTTTGAAAGTTCTAAAACTTGCAACCTCATAATATTTTACTGGGTTCAAAAGTTTACAACCCGTATGTCTTGAAATGAATCTGACCAACAATGGCAGATAAACTTCTTATCTTGAGATAATACTTCGGTATAGAAGAAGGCTTGAGAGAAAAAAAAAACGTGTAAACAAAACATCATAATAAGATTAAAATAAATTTTTTTACCTTTTTTTTTTTTTTTTGATAATTTTCTCTACACACATTATCTCACACTTCTCTCACCTACACGGCCATACACACTGTATTTTCTTTTTCTTTGTTTCTCTCACTTCCCTTCTGCACACACGTTGCACCAAAAGTCCTCCTTTTTTCCTCTCTCTCTATTTACGTCCCCTATATGCCTATATATAGGCATTTTTGAAGCAACCCACGTTCATTTTTTTTATTATTTAAATAAGATTAATTGCTTTTCTCTTCGAGAGATTATCTCCGCACGTTATTTTTTACTCAACTCTCCGTTAACACATTTTACTCCTTTCACACACCCACTTCTTCCGAGAAGTTTTCCAACCTCCCACGTGCACGTGTAGTTTTTTCTTTTTTTTTCTTTTTTTTTTGCTTAACAGCGTCAAGTACTAGATGATGGGCTCGCTTTTGTACGACGGCGATGGGAGTGAGGTCGTTAAAGGTTCAGATCCGTAAATGGCCGAAGACTTTTTCTTGCCGTTCTTCTCCTCTGTCACAGTCTAGTTTCTCAGCTGCTCCTAAAACCCTAGTAACCATTTCTTCTTCCATCGTCGAAGGTTCATCTGAGCTTGTCTCCGCCATCGAAATCTCTCTCTTTAACAATGGCCGACCCATTGGTGATGTGGATAAGCTGTTTTGTCATTAGTGTCGTGTGATGACAAGCAACTTTCTTTAACCAGAAAAAAATTGAAATTTTTTAAATTTTCCTTTCTTGGTCCTTTCCTTTGGTGGCAGAAAAAAATATTTCAGATCTTTTTCCCTTCTTTATCTCCTTTTTGGTAGCAGGGTAATATTTTTAGTTGAAAGGTGGATTTAAATCCATGTTTCTTGTGAGGGTTCAGTCACTAATGCATGCACTTCTGAAACATTTGGATTTCAAATTCAAATTATTTTTCCCCTTATAAGTAGAAATCATAAAGGGCAAAAAGGTGGGGACAACATTGTGTAAAGTAATAGGTGAAAATACTAAATCAGTGGATAGAAACGAATAATTAGTCAACCCGTTATTAGATTTTCCTGTGAACAAGTGTTTAGACATAAGTGCACCTTATTAACAAATAACAAATAATAAGATTAGGCATTTGGGTGCTGTGAAAATAATAATAGGAATATCAAATATTTATGAGAGATATTTAATTAAATTTTGAGGACTCCTTCTGCAGGGGTGTATAGGACAGCATACGGGAAAGACAGAGAAAGAGAATGAGTTTTTGGAATGTGTTGGAAGTTTCATGTGACAATTTCCTTATGTATGTATTTTGTAATCAAATAACACATTACAGACGAGACCGAGAAAAGCGAAGTTCTCTTGTTTTGGACCCTTTTTCTGTGGGGCAGATAAAGGGGAAGGAGGGGTGGTAACAGAGAGCACTCCGCAATATTCATGCTAGGAGTCCAACATTATGGAATGAGTAGTTCATAGCTCTTTCTCAAATAAAGTTTATACCATACTTTTTCCGTTGCTTCCACTACTAACCTTGCTTTATATTACCATCATCGACCCTATTTCTCTCCAATCTGATGTTGTTTGCTGCCTCTATTTCCTGGCCCAAAAGTTTATCACCACCCAGAAAATGTTTAGTTTCTGCCTATTTGCTAGCCATTCTTCCTAACATTGTCTTACTATTTGTTCAATCCAGACTCTTCTAATCTTTCAAGACTAGATTAGCAACGTGTGTCCCTTGTAACTTCTGGAAAGTTTTGCATCTGCAATTGGTTTTTCCTTTCTTCAAATTGGGGCAAGATCTTGCTCTAACTGCTAGCGCATCAAATTAGTAAAGGTTTATCAGGAGACGAAAGATTGTAATGAAAATTTATTAGGAAGAATACAAAAAGCTACTGTTTCTGTAATTTGCTTGGACTCTCATTTTCCCAGTATTATGGTTTGTTTTGTGCCCGCAACAGGCCAGTTTTATGCACTTCCATTTTACTTCGTTATTGATTCCTTTTTGCACCTTCTTCAGCACTTTTAATAAGCTTTCTGCCTAGCAGTTGTTATCAGATCATAATCTCTCGTTGAAATGTATATTTTTGTTGTATACATTGATTACTTAATGCACCTTTTAATTGTAATTATACGCCGCCGGCCACTCCTGCATCGCCTTGTGTTATGTGGTAAAATAGTTATTCCTTTTTAATCACGTGTTTATATATTCAAGCAAAATCATGTGTGTTGATTGTTCTTTATTTGTGGTTCTATAATTAATTATCATTTGGCTTAGCCCGTTTCTTGGCATGAAATTTCTCAACAAATTTATCATATTTTCTTACAGATTTTTGAGAAGAACCCCACCAAAATTGATAATTATGGTATTTGGCTGCATTATCAGAGCCAAACTGGGTACCATAATATGTACAAGGAGTTCTGTGACACCACTCTAAATGGTGTTGTGGAGCAGATGTACAACGAAATGGCTTCTTGCCACAAAGTCAGGTTCCCATGCATTCAGATTATCAAGACTGCAATTGTCCCTACCAAGCTTTGCAAGAGAGAGAGCACAAAACAATTCCACAACTCGAAGATAAGTTTCCATTGGTGTATAAGGTCAGGCCACCAACTAGGAAGCTGAAGATCACATACAAGGCATCAAGGCCCAACTTGTTTATGTAACTTGGTCATTTGACAATCAAGCCTTTAACTTGTTTATGGAATGTACATTTTTGTTCAACAAATTGATTACTCACTTATGCTCATTTTAGTTGTAATTATATTGTGAATGAAGAAATGAAAAAAAAGAATTAATTATCATAAATTTATTGTTAAAAAATAAAAAATCATAGCATTATGTTTTTTTTAAAGTTAAACAAGTATTTCTAAATACCAAAAACAATTATATATATTTAAGTTTCATACTATGTCTATTTTGGTCATTTTGCATACCCACGGCAATTTAACCTCAAAATTTACCAAACGCTATTACACTGATTTTGAAACCAGCACAACTACTATAATTACAGTTTACCAAACACTCAGCTGCTTCTTGTAATAACCGCTTCTTCCTTTAACACAACTAAAAGTAATTTTTCTAAAATTTACAGCACTACTAAACTAAGCCGTAGTATAGAAAGGGTTGAAATACAAACGGAGGGGCAAAAAAAAAAAAAGCAAAACAAAACAAAACAAAACAACCGGAAAATCAATTGAAAAAGTCATTGAATGGATAAAAGACCAGCGGGAGAAGTCAAGTTTCACAACGAATTAACAAGACATCATGCAGGTAATTAGTTTACTTGGAGGATGCCAGAGTAATTCTTTATCCTAACAATGGAGAAAATCTCCTACAAAGAGTGGCACGAAATTAAATTCCGCCCACCAAATAAGATCTAGCTAAACAAAGGCTTTAAGCTGATCATTACAATCTAACATTAAACCACAAATCGAACAAGGGTCGTGTGGGAAACTAGGATGGTGGTTTCGTTTGGTCATGCGAGGGTCAAGCTAGCTTATTAATTTTTAGGATAAAAATCATTTTGATACCCTGTTATATAATGAAATATATTCTTGGTATCATGTCTTTTTGATAATATTAAATAGTACTTTGATATTTTCAAAAATATTTTTTGGTACTGTGAAGTTCATTTTTGAGATGTAAAATGACATTAATATCTTTTTATTTAATTAATAAAAAAACTAAGGCTTAGTTTGATATTACTTTTCTCTCCTAAAATCAGTATCTGCTTGTAGCAGAAGCTGATTTTAGTGTTTAGTAAATCTCCTCAAAAGTGCTATTTGAAGAAATTTTCAAGAACCTACAGTCAAAAACAGAAGCAGCCTAAAGATAACTTTAGCTTTTAGATTGTGCGGGAATCATCATAGTACAATTAATGAAACTTTCATGTTAAAGATGTGACTAGGATTTTACTCACTCAGCACAGAGAACAAAAGACGGCAAGACACGTAGTCTAATTTGTTACAACAGATTAAGCTTAGGCTAACAGAGTTAGTTTTGGGTTAACCAATAGGATTAGTTTTCGTGACTCTCAGTTAGGAGCTTAGTAGTTCAAGTTGTAATGTTGTAAATAGATAAGTGATTAGATCTGTGATTAGATATGTTTTCATAGAGAGACTTCTTGGTTCGGTTATTAAGAGAGAAAGAGTCTCTATAGAGAGTGTTAGTCTTGAGTCTGTTCAAGGAGAAAAAGCTTGTACAGAGGATTATGTTCTTGATTGAATAAAGTGTTGAGGTGCTTTCAGAAAATTGTTCTTGATTGGTTGAACATTCTTGGTGTGTCTAAATCAATTCGTGAGTGGATTTCCTTTTGTTGTTTCATCTGGAATTTTACAGAGGCTGTTATTTTTAACAGATTGGTATCAGAGCTCAGAAGTTAGTTATCAATGGCGGTTGCAAAATTTGACATTGAGAAATTCACGGGTAAAAATGATTTCAGACTGTGGCGATTGAAGATGCGAGTGGTCTTGGTTCATCAAGGACTCGAAGATGCGTTAGGAGGAGAAAATAATCTTCCAAGCACGCTCTCGGAGAAGGAAAGAAAGGACATCCTCGACAAAGCACACAGTGCCCTAATTTTAAGTCTCGGCTACAAGGTTCTCCGAGAAATCTCAAAGGAGAAGACGGCGGCCGGTGTTTGGCTGAAGTTGGAAAACCTGTACATGACGAAATCACTGGCGAACAAGTTGTTTTTGAAGCAGAAGCTCTATATGCTTAAGATGTCGCCTAGAAAATCCTTTGAAGATCATCTGGATGATTTCAATAAGATCATTCTTGATCTTGAAAATATTGAAATTAAAATTGAGGATGAAGATCAGGCTCTATTGCTCCTCAGATCTTTTCCAAGTGAATTTGAGAATCTGTCAGGGATTCTCTTTCACTGGAAGAGGTTCAAGCGGCTCTGTTTTTGAAAGAATTGAAGAAGAAATCAGAAGGAAAGAAGGAGACTACAACAAAGGGATTGAATGTTCGGGGACGGTCGGAGAAAAGGGATTTCAAGAACAGGAAGAATTCTCAATCCAAGTCCAAAACCGGGAAAAGGAAATGCTTTGTTTGTCACAAAGAAGGCCACTTCAAACGAGATTGCCCGGAAAGGAAGAAACATTCAAATGTTAAGGCTAAAGATGGTGATGCAGATGTGGTGTCAGATGGGTATGAAAGTGCTGATCTTTTGTGCATAACTGATCAAACGACACATTTGGAATGGCTCTTGGATTCAGGGTGCTCATTCCACATGTGTCCTCATAAGGACTGGTTTCTTTCTTACAAGAAAGGCAATAGAGGGCAGGTTCTACTGGGTAATAATAAGGCTTGTCAAGTCTTAGGAATTGGCTTCATTAAATTGAAGCTTGCAGACGGGGTAGAAAGAGTTTTGCAAGGTGTGAGACATATCCCAGAACTCAAGAGAAATTTGATTTCTCTTGGTATGCTTAATGCACAAGGTTACTGCTATAAGGCTGAAGGGGGTTTGCTTAAAGTCTCAAAAGGCTCACTGGTTGTATTGAAAGGAAAACTACAAAATGGGTTGTACGTGCTTCTGGGAAAAATGGTTGCTGGTACTGTTGCAACAGTTTCAGAAATAGAAATTATGACAGCTCAATTGTGGCACATGAGAATAGCACATATAAGTGAAGGAGGACTCAGGGAACTCAGCAGGCAAGGGTTGCTTGGGAAGGACAAGATTACAAGTTTGGAGTTCTGTGAGCACTGCATCTTTGGAAAGGCAAGGATATTGAAGTTTGCTACGGCAGTACACAACACTAAAGGGACATTGGATTACATCCACAGTGATCTTTGGAGGGCTTCAAGAGTGTCATCTCATAGTGGGTGTTGACGGGTAAATTTCGCCAACAAAGCCGAACTGGGTTTCCCGCGGTTTCCCGCTTGGTTACCGGTTCGGAATTGATACCTTTCCTGAATATGGTAGTGTGTGGGTGTATTTATGGGTAGTTTACCGATTAAGAACACTCATATCTAATGCACAAAATAAAAGACACAGAGGTTTTATAGTGGTTCACCCTTATAGAACAAGAGCTACATCCACTGTATTATATTTCTCTTCCTTAGTTCGTTACAGATTACATCAACCAAATGAAGATTCAACCCCTCCTCATGGAGGTTTTTTTCCTATTTATAGCCCAGAGGTATCCTTTCCTTTGGCGGTTCCCATATGGCCCACTCACTCGAGTGGGCTACCACTTTTCCTGTCCAATCCATAGCCTGCCAGTGTCCTTGAATTGTTCACTCATTGAATTTGTCCCCCCTATTACAGCTCTGCAGATCCTCTGTAATGCCAATTGATCTCGCCTAGGCAGTTTAGGAGATTTGTAATCATTTCCTATACATCTGGCCTCCTCCAACTTCAGACGCTACCTTGGGATTCCAACGTGTCACCTCAAGGCCTTTTCTCAGGGTATTGGCCCAGTTGCTCATGGCTTACCCTCGACGCCTGCGCCCTGAGGTGTCGTTCCTATAGTAGCACTTGCCATCTGACCGGGCATATGGAGTCAACGGTGTACTCTCTGCGCGCTCGGCTCTCACATTGTTCAGAGGGAAAAACCTTCTTGGGCGTCGAGGACTATGCGGCGTGACGGGCGCTGGGCCACGTGGAGCCTGATCGTTGTCTGATGTGTCTTGTGAATCTTCCCACACAACAGCTACCCCCGGGTCGATGCTTTCCTTCGGACTGCTTCGAGCTAGGTCCAGGATCTGCTCCTACTTTCTGTTTGCTTCGGGCGAGGGAAACCTATCTCCGAACCTGCCTGGTAATAATGATAGGTACTTCGACCATCCCTCGAGAAACACAAATGTCGCGTCCGTTCCATCACCCGACTGATGTGGACATATTCGAATAGGTGAATCCAAGGCGTTAGATCGTGCCTCTTCGGCTTCCCGCCTTTATCCCTGCCGTTGGATCTCGATCAATTGCCCCCACCATCAGATTTGATGGGAATCGATCCAATGGTCAGGGGTCGAGGGCTTGCCTCATTTTTAAGGGGCTGCTCTGAACCAAGACCTCCATTCAAACTCCACTGTTACTCTGCAGATTTCTTTCCATGATTCTCACTTCCTCTTCCTCATTTTTCCTGGCGCTTGGTGATGTTAGTTCGAGCCGTGCTTCAGAACCCAGCATTTCTTGATATTCTGGTAAGTTCCTTCGGTTCCAACTTTTCCTCTCCCTTCTTCATACTTGGCCTGCTAGATCGTTATGTGCCTAAGCTTGAAATATGCATTGAGGTGGTTAGAAAACTTACTTTTTACGTACATGCAAACCCCCGTAGGCTAGTTCTCTGGTTTCTGGTCTGTTTTTTAGGAAGTGAGGTTGCAAAGATGGGGGTGTGGCTAGGAAGCCTGGGTTTCCCATGAGCGCTCGTCGCCTGTTCACCGAATGATTAGCGACTTTATGAGTCATCGGCGTCTTCGCGCCTTTGGCAGCGTTGAATCATCGCCGTTGTAGAATGTTTCTTCCCCCTGAACTTAGGCTTTTAACTTAACCCCTTACATCATCCCTTCTTTTTGTTATACCAGAGCAATGGCTTCTAAACTTTCTAGCCGTCGAGAGTCCTTCACAAACCGTAAGGCCAGATTCTCCTTCTGTTGCTGAGGTTTCGTGGACGTCTTCTTCAACAGAGGACGACCCCATCATGAGGGCAGTCGGTGATTACACGGCGGAAGCGGAGATCGACAGTGTCGATGCTCTGGTCGATGGGGATGACAGGAGCAAAGGTTCCTTGGTAGGGAGAAAGATGCACGGATTCGCCACCACATTCATGGATGCCCCACTGGCAGGTGTGAGCGGAGACCCCGACCGGCCATTTTTTACGGTCGACGTGACGGTACCGAGAACTCATAATAGGGACATCGTCCGCGTGTACAAAGATAGGCGCATTGATGGGAGGTGGTTTGACTACCTTCTTCCGGATGCACACTTTAGGTCCAGCTGTCCCCCTCCTAGATACCTCCCGGTGTATACCCGGGCTTGTTCAGCGGGGATGTCTTTACCCGTCCATCCCTTCGTGAAGGATTTCTGCCATCACCATGGCATCTCCCCTGCTCAGTTAGCGCCCAACTTTTGGTATTGCTTCGCGGGCGCCTGGGTTTAAGTAAATTTTGCCAACAAAGTCGTACCGGGTTTCCTGCGGTATCCCGCTTGGTTACCGGTTTGGAATTGATACCTTTCCTGAATATGGTAGTGTGTGGGTGTATTTATGGGTAGTTTACCGATTAAGAACACTCATATCTAATGCACAAAATAAAAGACACGGAGGTTTTACAGTGGTTCACCCTTATAGAACAAGAGCTACATCCACTGTATTATATTTATCTTCCTTGGTTCCTTACAGATTACATCAACCAAATGGAGATTCAACCCCTCCTCATGGAGGTTTTTTTTCCTATTTATAACCCAGAGGTATCCTTTCCTTTGGCGGTTCCCATATGGCTCACTCACTCGAGTGGGCTACCACCTTTCCTGTCCAATCCGTAGCCTGCCAGTGTCCTTGGGACTGTTCACTCATTCAATTTGTCCCCCCTATTATGGCTGCAGATCCTCTGTAATGCCAATTGATCTCGCCTAGGCGGTTTAGGGGATTTGTAATCATTTCATGTACATCTGGCCTCCTCCAACTTCATACGCTACCTTGGGATTCCAACGTGTCACCTCAAGGCCTTTTCTCGGGGTATGGACCCAGTTGCTCAGGGCTTACCCTCGACGCCTGCGCCCTGAGGCGTATTTCCTATACTAGCACTTGCCATCTGACCGGGCATATGGAGTCGACGGTGTACTCTCTGCGTTCTCGGCTCTCGCATTGTTCGGAGGGAAAAACCTTCTTGGGCATCGAGGACTAAGCAGCGTGACGGGCACTGGGCCACGTGGAGCCTGATCGTTGTCCAACGTGTCTTGTGAATTTTCCCATACAACAGTGGGGCCAGGTATTTCTTGTCCCTGATAGATGATTATTCTAGGAAAGTTTGGATTTACATGTTGAAAAATAAGAATGATGCTCTCAGTAAGTTTAAGGAGTGGAAGACTCTTGTGGAAAACCAAACTGGTAGAAAGATTAAGAGATTAAGAACAGACAATGGCCTAGAGTTCTGTGGTGATGAATTTAATCAATATTGTAAAGAAATGGGGATTGCTAGACATCACACAGTGAGGAAAACTCCGCAGCAGAATGGGCTGGCAGAAGGATGAATAGAACACTCATGGAGAGGGTGAGATGTATGCTCTCAAATGTAAATTTGTCTAAATACTTCTGGGTAAAAGTGGTTGTCACTGCAGCATACGTTATTAATAGAAGTCATTTAAAAGCTATAGAGTTAAAGACTCTTGAGGAAAAATGGTCTGGACACTCCCCAAGCCTAGAAAATTTAAGAGTATTTAGTTGTGTTGCCTATGCTCACATCAATCAAGGGAAATTGGAACCAAGAGCACTCAAGTGCATGTTTCTTGGCTATCCAGATGGTGTGAAGGGTTATAGGCTCTGGTGTATAGAGAAAGGACAACCAAAAACATTCAATAGCAGGGATGTGGTGTTTAAAGAAGCTGAAATGTACTATGCAGCAGTGGAAAGGAATGATCCGGGTCAGGATAAGCCAAAAGAGAGGTTTCAGCTTGAGGTGGAGCCGTCAGAAACTACTCATGAGTCAAGAACTGAGGATGTTGAAGAACAGATGGAGCTGGAACATGAAAAGATCTCTAGAGACTATCTCTTTAAGAGATAGACAAAGAAGGCAGATTAGAGCACTAGAGAAGTTTGGATATGCTGAAATGATTTCCTTTACACTTATTACAGCTGAAGAGATGAGTGTAGAGGAGCCAAAGTCTTATTTTAAAGCCATTAACAGTGAAAAGGCTCATAACTGGATAGAAGCTATGAGGGAGGAATTGAGTTCGTTGTACAAGAATAAGACTTGGAAGCTGGTCGACAAACCTAAGAAGCAGAAAATAGTTAGCAGCAAATGGGTATTCAAGTTAAAGGAAGGAATCCCATGTGTTGAAAAGCCAAGATACAAGGCAAGGCTTGTAGTAAAAGGCTTCACACAACGTGAGGGAATTGATTACAATGAAGTCTTTTCACCTGTGGTAAAGCATAGTTCAATTAGAATGTTGTTATCTTTGGTCGCGCAAGAAAATATGGAATTGGTGCAATTGGATGTTAAAACAGCTTTCTCCATGGTGAACTAGAAGAAAGGATTTATATGTCACAACCACAAGGATTTATTGAAAATGGTGATGAGAATAAAGTTTGTCTACTGTAAAAGACCTTATATGGACTTAAACAATCACCTCGGTAGTGGTATAAAAGATTTGATTCTTTTATGGTGACTAATGGCTTTTACAGGTATGAATATAACAACTGTGTCTACAACAAAGTGGTTGATGATGGAACAATCATTTACTTGCTACTCTATGTAGATGACATGTTAGTGGCATCCAAGAATAAGATTGAGATAGAGCAAATGAAGCAGTTGTTAAAGGGTGAGTTTGAAATGAAGGATTTAGGACCTGCTAGTAAGATATTGGGTATGGAAATTATCAGAGACAGGAAAGCAGGAACACTTTTCATTTCTTAAAGAGATTATGTTGAGAAGGTGCTAAAAAGGTTCAAGATGGAACAGGCAAAGCCAGTTCTCACACCACTAGCACAACATTTCAAACTTTCGATGAGTGATTCACCAACAACTGATGAAAGGGCAGCTTTTATAGTGAAAGTACCTTATGCTAGTGCAGTAGGTAGTCTAATGTACGCCATGATCTGTACACATCCAGATTTGACATATGCTGTGAGTGTAGTCAGCAGATACATGGGAAAACTAGAGAAAATGCACTGGGAAGCTATAAAGTGGATGTTTATATGTCTCAGGGGAACAACTGAAGTAGGATTGATGTATAAAAGACATGAAGAGAGTGTTGACAAGGTGACTGGTTTTGTGGATGTTGATTATGATGGTTGTTTGGATACAAGGAGATCTTTGACTGGATATGTGTTCTCATTTTGCGGTAATACTGTAAGTTGGAAGGCAAATCTCCAACATGTGGTCTCGCTCTCTACCACTGAAGCTGAATTTATTGATGTCACAGAGGCAATAAAGGAAGCAATCTAGATGAGAGGAATGACAACAAAGTTGGGTGCACAACGAACTGTTACAACAGTGTTCTGTGATAGTCAAAGTGGGATTCATTTAGTAAAGAATCAGGTCTACCATGAGCGAACAAAGCATATAGAGTGAGGCTCTACTTTGTAAGGGAGATAATTACAAAGGGAGAAGTCAGGTTGGAGAAAGTTTCAACTAAAGAAAATCTAGCTGACATGATCACAAAGTCACTGGCCAGTCAGAAGTTCAAGCACTGTCTACAGCTACTTCAGGTGATGGAAAAGTAAAATCAAGCCAAGGTGGAGAATTGTTAAAGATGTGGCTAGGATTTTACTCACTCAGCACAGAGGACAAAGGATGGCAGGACATGATTAACGCCCAAAAGTGATATTCACAAGCGGTTAATTGTAGCACAGAAGGGCGGTCGTATCCACAGAGAGATAATAAAATAACAAGAATGATTAACAGAATAAGAGCGTTAGAGAAAAGTGAATTAAAGAAAAATGAGAGTTTTTGAGATTTTTGTTGCAAATAAAATAAAGAAAAGGAGAAAATCTGTATGAAGAAAACGGTAAAGTGTCGAGAATCCCTAATGCTTCGTTCACCAATTCAAGTTTTGATTCACAAAATAAAATAATCGAATAAATTAAATCTCTATGTTGGCTCAGAAAATATTATTATTACAAGTTATCTAAAATCGACAATATATCAATCTGACAATATTGCAGTAAAAGACAATTTGTAAAATAATTTGAATAACAAAACATTGCGTGACATAATTATATAAGAAAAGCGTGACTGAACTTATATAAAAATTGGCACACAATATTTTGAAAAGTAATAAAAAAATAGATGAGATTTAATTTATTCAGATGTTGGAGTTTACAGAATAAGGAATCAAAACCCCGAATTGGGTCACTTAACAGAAGTTCATCTCTAACCTCACCAAGAAAACTCTAGCCTATCTTGCAAAACATTCTCACAAGTTCTAGAGAGAAAATATGAGACTGACAGCAAGACGACAGAAAACTGAATATTCAAGCTCTCAAAATCTTAGGCCAACCCCTCTATTTATAGTGTTTGAGGTTGCATGTCAAATAAGGAAATAAATTGTAAAACTAGAAAATTACAAAAGAAAAGGAAACAAAATAAAATTACACATAAATTAGGAGAAATCACATATTTAATTTGGGGAAGAAATCTGGTACTTTGCTCTGATTTTTGGGGAAGTTTGGATTCAGCCTTCATCTGGACACGTGTCGAAGCTTGATTGGAGGAAAGGAATAAGGCCACCACGTGTCGCGCGCGAAGTGAATGAAGGGAGCTGGCTGTTGGAAACAGCTGGGACCCGCTCGGACAGCTGGCGCGCGCAGAGGGAAGGAGCAGGCTGGCAGCGCAGGTGCGGGACCCACGCGGTGGGAGATTCAGACGCGTTGGAGACCGCACGGAAGAAGAACGCGCGCCTTGGCAGGCCGGCGTGCTGGTGACGCGTGAGAGATGGAGTGGGGAATGTGGGAGAGAGCTGGGAACACGCGGAGGCTCGGCTTGATGGCTCAATGGGCTAACGCGGCTCTTGGCTCGTGTGGCTTAATTTTGACTCATTGAACATGGCTTTCATGGCTTCTTCTTGTGTAGAGTTTTACACTGCTTTTCATCTATAAATAATTAAGTAAAAACTAGACAAATTCCAATTAAAAATATTATGAATGAAATAATGGAATTGTTTAATTAAAGCTTAAATATTTTAATATTATGTAAGTCAAAAGCAATATTTAGGGTGCATTTTCTTGCACTTATCAGAACACGTGGTCTAATTTGTTACAACAGATTAAGCTTAGGCTAACAGAGTTAGTTTTGGGTTAACCAATAGGATTAGTTTTCGTGACTCTCGGTTAGGAGCTTAATAGTTCAAGTTGTAATATTGTAAATAGATAAGTGATTAGATCTGTGATTAGATCTGTTTTCATAGAGAGACTTCTTGGTTCGGTTATAGAGAGAGTGTTGGTCTTGAGTCTGTTCAAGGAGAAAAAGCTTGTACAGAGGATTGTGTTCTTGATTGAATAAAGTACTGAGGTGTTTTTAGAAAATTGTTCTTGGTTGGGTAAACGTTCTTGGTGTGTCTAAATCAATTCGTGAGTGGATTTCCTTTTGTTGTTTCATTTGGAATTTTGCAAAGGCTGTTATTTCTAACATTTCATAATACCCATAATACTCCTAATGAAATTTCAAAATTACAATCTTTCCAATCTAAAATTCAAACTCGTAATATAATATAATATAATAGTAATATTGTAACAAATAATATCATATATATATTAATAACTCTAATATTATTATTTTATCATATAATATGATATTATAATTATATTATAATTATTTTAATAATATGATATTATAATTATCATATAATTATAATATGATATTGTAATTATTATTTTATAATATATTTTATATTATATTGTATTGATATAATTATATTTATTATATTAATAATAATATAATAA
>NW_010367947.1:208929-341746 GCF_000414095.1 Morus notabilis | reverse complement strand
ATTTTAATAATATTATTATATTCTATATCATAATTATATAATATATTATATAATAATAGTTTTTATTATATTAAATATAATAAAAATATATATTATATTGTAATTATATATTATATTATAGTATAATATAATATAGTCGTAATTTTTAACTATTTACAGCAATTTAACCTCATAATTTATCAAACGTTATTACACTAATTTTAGAACCTACACAGCTACTATAATTATAGTTTACCAAACACTCAGCTGCTTTTTCTAACAGCTGCTTGTTCCTTCAGCACAACTAAAAGTAATTTTTTCAAAATCTACAGCACTACCAAACTAAGCGTAATAGATCTAAGAAAAAATCATGAACTTTTTTATTTTGTTATTTTCTTTTAAATATTTTAATGTTTTAAAATATTTTCATATTTTTTTAAAAAATATATTGATTTCTATTAATCGATAAGAAGGGTAATTTTGACATTTACATATCTAAAAATTAACTCCAAGGTACCAAGAAGATGTTTTTAAAAACTCATTATACTATTTTAATATTATAAAAAATACGACATACTAAGAGCATGTTCCGCTATAATATAGGATACCAAAATGATTTACTCCTTAATTTTTTGTCATAATAAGAATTTATATCATAAAATACATTTTCTAAACCTTGCCACATCAGCATTCCGTTAAAATTATAGACAAAGTTGGACAAAATGAGCAATTTGATCTATTCTATATATATCAAAAGGTGTTTTAGATCGTTTTGAAAAATTAGAAGGTATTTAAAAATAAGGTATATAGTTCATGGGTATTTATGAAAATAATCCAATGAAGATAATAGGAGAATGTTTATCTTTATTTATAGTTATTAGCTCAATTAGTCCTAAATTGTAATTTTGTGTCAACTTATAATTTTAGCATATTATTCTAATTTTTTATTATTTGACAGAAATAATCCTACTAGTAAAATTGACTTGCAATTTTTGAAATTTAATGTAAATAATCACATCATTATCGCATAATAATAGAAAATTTTATACAAAAGTTATAGTAATTTATCGTTTTTAATAGGTTTTAATAGTGACAAAAAATGTTTTGCATATAACCTAACTCTTTCTGTAAATTTTACACAATAGACACATGAATATCTTTGTTAAATTTTAAAAATTGTTTGTCAATTGTTAAGAACAAAAATTGAAGATAAACATCAAGTGGATTAGGTGGATTTTTGAGATTGTTTAACCCACCTGATAGTTTGAATTATTTTACATTCCATTCTTAGCAAATTTTGTTGGTTTACTGTGTTTTTCATGTGTTCATAGTGTGTTTAGTTTTATTTTGTAGGTTGTATGCTTGAAAAAAATGAAGGGTTCAAAATGAGCTTTTATTGGAGTCAAAAGAGCCAAATTTTGGCTACATCCAGTTCTTTCCCGCTGTAGCCAGAATCTTCATAGAGAGCACTGGAGACTAATTATGACTACATCCATTTTATTTCCTGCTGCCATAATCTATACAGAAAGCTATGAAATAGCCAAACCGCTGCAGTAGGAATTTAGGGTTTCTTAGGTTTTCTCTGTCAATGCTGTAGCGGGATTTTTCCCGCTGCAGTCAATTTTTACGTGTTGGTGACTTAATGAGGCTGATTTTGCTCACATTTCAAGGAGGTATAGAAGGAAAATGAAGACTCAATCAAAGGAGTGGACGAAGAGAGGAAAAGAGGCACAAATTCTTTGGAGAAGAACGAACTCTGGAGGCTTAAATCCCATTATTTCATTGAAGATCCTTGAAGAATATGGTGGATTCAAGCTTTGAAGATTATTCTTCCAACATAGTTCTTTCTTTTCCCTTTATTTCCTTTTTAGTTTTTAGATTTTTTTTTGTTATGGATTCCTCTATGTTGAGCTAGACTATTATTCTAGGACTTGATGTAACCTTGTTTGAACTATGTTTTGAATATTTTGTCAATTGTTAGTTTAAATTCCATTTTAATTTATTTATGTTTCTCTATGCTTAATGTTTCTAATTTATGTGGTCAATGAGTTAGATAATTTTAGATTGTAATTTTGATGCTCGGGAGAGCTTGATTTCATAGTCCGAAATTGGGAAACATAATCTAAGTTGTTGTGAGTTTGGAAGGAGATCAATACTTAGATCATCTCGTTGAGAGTCTAGAATATTGTGAGACCGGGAGGTGATCAAAACCTTAATTATCAACTAGGATTTCGATTGTTGTGAGGTCAGGAGGCAATCGACATTTGAGTTCTAATTTAAGGGCTAAACTTAATGAGTGTATCAGAAAATGTGTTAGATAGGAATATTGATTCGGATATTTATGCATATGACTTCGTTTGACATTCGGGAAAGGTAGTGATATTAAATTAGGTCCCTTGATTAATGAATTGAGTAGAATGGGCTAGCATTGGCTTAATAGGATGAACATAGGAATGTTAAGGTAAAGTCAAGTTTCTAGTACATTTGTGCATAGAAGTTTCTTTATTTTATCTTATTTTTGTATTTATATCCATTTAAGTTCTATTTTATTTCATTTAGTTCGGTTACTTAGATAAAATTGAGTTACAATAATCGCAGTACTTAGTGATAATTTAATACCCAGTTTCTATGGAGACGATACTCACTCACCCTTTACTATTAAAACTTAACACCGTACGTTTGTGAGCAAACACCACCTAATTAAGTTTGGGTGGGTTGGTTTCAAATTTCACCATGCTTAATCAACGTAAAGTTTAAGATCAACTAACTCAATTAAAATTTAAGTAGGTTGAGCGGATTGAACATCATAAAATAACAAAAATAAATAAAGCTAACTATTTAACTCATAATAAGATATATATATATATATATAACGAAAGTTAATTTTCATTATAATATTAGTCTCATAAAGTTTTAAAATTATCTTATAAGTTATAAGCCAACATAAAAATAAAAATATATGTACATAAGTTATAAAAATCAACAAACAAACAAATAATAATAATAACTCATACAACATAAAACATAACATGTCAAGTAATTATGTAAAATATATGGTAACAATATCTTATGAGGTAGAAAAAAATTATTTATATATAAATAGATTGAGTGAGTTATAAGTTAAGTTAGAAAAAACTCAACTCAAACTTAAATAAAAAAATAAAAATAAAAATATTCAACTCAAACCCACCACCTCATTTTGATTTTGGAAACGAAGAACCAGATATGGGACTAGGGAGAGAAACAAGAAAAGTGCCGGTGGGATCCACAAGGAAGTGATTTGAAGTTACGTTTCCATGCCCTGTGTTAGCTCTTTCTTTCCATTTGGATCGTGAGGAATTGTGTGGAAAAAAATAAAAAATCAGGTTAAATGAGGATTCAAATGGCAGTCCTCATTTAAAGCATTTAAAAAAAAAAAAAAAAAAAAAAAACAGAGAGAGAGAGAGAGAAGCGAACCTCAAAAGAGGTCTATGGTTTTTCTAAAAGTTAAAAATGCCCCTTTTTCTCATAAAAAATAGCTTATGTAAATCATTGATTGATTTTCAATAAAATATTGATTGATTATTTATTGATTTATCAACATATGTTAGATTCACTAATTCTCAGAAATCTTTGTAAAAATAACTCAATAGAAAAGTTTTATTAGTAAAATAACTTTTTAAAAATTTTTATTTGTAAAATAACTTTTTTTTAAAATATGATAATCTCTCACCTCTCTCTCTGGTTCTTCTCTCGTATTTTTAAAGAAAAACTCACCCCATTTCTGAGAGACTCCCAGTAACACCAAAATCACAGAGAGACGGTTCTACAGAGAGAAAGTGAATTTTAGAGAGAGAAAGTGAAGGGAAGGCGCTGTTGAGATCTAGATCTCTCTCTGTGTTTGTTGCTGCGAACGAAGCCATGGCGAGAGCAGCTCTCGCTCTTGAGCTATGGATCTGTTTCTCTCTCATCCTCTTCTTCCATGGAAATAAATAAAATTAAAATTAAAAAGTCATTTTCCTAATTTTACTTTTTCACTTGATTATTTTAACCAAATTCTCTGTAAATTATTGATTCTTAAATTTTTGGAGCCACCGTTAGATTCACTAATTCTCAGATACACTAATAAAATAAAGAAAAAACTAATTTTTCTTGCTAAAAGTATACTTTAAAAAGAGGACACTAATATTTCTCATTTTTTTAGCCGTTAAATCTTATTAAAATTACATCAAATTAAAAAAATATGCAAAATATACAAATTTTGATACAGATTTGACGGCTAAAAAATAAAAAACACTAGTGACCTCTGTTCCTAAAAATAAGAAAACACCAGAGAAAATCCATAAAAGAGTTATCTTGCATATATTTCCTTTCTATATTGAAAAAATAAGATATGACATTCCGAAATCTCACAATTTATGTAAATTTTTTGATTCTTATTAATTGCTAAAACTGACTTAGAATAGACAACATTTTAAGCCCCGTTCATTTTACCGATTCGAGCTTTGCTGCAGTAAAAAATTCTCATAAATAATCACATTTAACTTTTTTATTATAGTAAAAAACTCTCATATAAAGTCACATCTCAACTCAAATTAAAAACTCGAATCAACGAACTAAACGGACCCTCAATAACTCGAGTGACTACTCCCAAGCAGATGAACAAAAAAATAACGCCAAAATTTTAATTTCTAAAATTCCCGCAAACAAAAAAATAATACAAGGACTCACCGGCAGAGGTATTTACACACGTTTATTCGAATCTGGGTACAAAAATTAACCCCTCTTTCTATGAAACAATATTATTGAATGAGTATTAAACAAAAAGCCTATGAACTCACAGCAGCATCGATAATAAAGGATGATACCTGCCGTCTTCATTGCAATGGCACTCAGTAAAGAAAAAAAAAAAAAGTTCTATGCCAAAAATAAGGCTTCCAAATAATCATCAATATAAGCCAGGCATGGCCAGTGATCGGTTCGAATTCGTACCAAAGTCGAAAAATCGCTTACTTCCATTTGGAAGAGGAGATGGAACCTAGGTGGAAGAAATATCAAAACAAGAAAGCATCCCAAGTTCCTTTTACTGATGTTGACAACACTGTCTCTTTCACCTGTATCATCAATGTACGTAAGATGAAGAGGGCCTCTCTCAAAATCATCCCTCTGGTTAGCATCATCATCGTCGGGGGAGGCCGCATCCTCCCAGATGATGTCTCTAATGACTCCACCATCTTTTACGAGAGTAACGAGTGGTTCACCGATTACACTTACGACAAATGGTGCCAAGTTGCACTCCACAGACTGAATCAGAGATGAAGCAGGGATTTCGAGCAGCTTCACCGAACGGGTCCCGCTGATGGCTGCAACCCCTTTGCCTCCCTTCAATTGGAAGGTCTCCCGCCCAGTATTGCAAGAAGTACCACATGCTTCCCAGAGAGCATTGAACAAATCTGAGTAGTAACCAGCTACTGCATCTTCCTGGACATCAGGTGGTACAATAGCCTTGAGAAACATGTCTTCTATGCCTACCGTGATACTGTTAAGCTGGCCACAAACAATCTGACCATTTTCTGCATTTGTTTCCATGAAAACATCAACCAGACCAGGCGTTGGTTCCCGTGGTTCCATTTCAATTGTCACGTGAGCTCTAAATCTTGTGTCTTCTCTAGAACCATTTACTTTAGGGACAATATCTAACGAACCCCCTTGACCAGAAACGTTATCACTTGCTGGAGGCTCACCAAGAAGAAAAGGTATGTGATATGACGGAATAGACCCATATGGTGCAGAGGAAGAAAATTTGAGGACAGTGGCATATATAGCAGGAAGGGAATCTATTACATCGAAACCGCCAGCAGGTGGACCAACTTCCCATATACGGTTAAAAGGCTCTGATTCAAATCTCAAACTACAAGAAATTCTCACTTTAAGCCCCGCCATATGTCTAAAATCAGGAATGCAAGAAAAATGCCGTCGCAATTGTCCTAAAATCTCAGAAATCTTTGAATCCATCACACGTAGTGGCTCTGGCTTATCGATCCTATCAGTTTCTGGTATAATCTGGATAGTACTACTACTACTTCCATCAATCTCACTTTCTTCAATTATGGGCTCCGGGTCCTTGATGTCCCCTAAATAACCAGGCTTGTTATTTCCAACAGACAAAGATGACAGAGACAGAGACAAAGACCAAGATTGTTTGACAAGTAGGAGGATCAAACGCTCGAGGTGGACATAGGATGATAAGTTTCTTGGCTTTTTGACACTATGTGTGGACCGAGGAGACTGAACACTAAAAAATGAGCTGGCAGGAGAGGGTGAAATGCCAAGGAGTTGTTCCCCAAGGTTTAACATGTCCCTAAGCTTCTTTCCCGGAACACATATAAGCATCCGAAGATAGATCCTGCAAAATCCAATGTATTGGGGAAGGAAAAATTATCAAAGACCAGCTAATAGGGAAGGAAAACTTATTGGACCATGTAACTGAACAAAAAACAGTCATACTTAACAAAGAAACAAATATAAAACAAGCAGGAACTTTTAATACCTCGCATTGTCGCGAACCTCCAAATCAGGGAAATAAAGGCAAGCAAATGCAAGGAGACGAGATAACCTAAGAAACAATCTAGAGCTTTTGTGGTGCATTAGCAGTGTTCGACAAATGCCAAGAACTTTGCTTCCCTGAGACCAAGATTTTAATCCTGTATCTGGGCCATGTTTCTCAACAAGAAACACCGTGAACTTGGTAAGAAACTCTAACAATCCTCGTGGAGGAATTGTATCATTTTCAGCAATTCTGTCGAATATTGGGAAGCAAGAAACCAACATGTAATCTATCTTGACTTTTGAAAGTAAATGCTCGTCAAAAGTCTGAAGCAGGCGCTCTCCCAACCAATGGTGCTTTTGACAGCTTAACAAGCGGTCAATCAAAGTAACAATCACTGGAACTAGCCTCTGACACTCCAACATCACATCCACTAGCATTCCCTGAAAACCAAAGATGGAACCATCAATGTTGAGACAAATGCAAAGCTGCAGGTAGAGCCGCCAAAAAACTAATATTCTCTAAAAGTATTCTAGAGGCGCAAACAGTTAAAGCTGACAAACTTTTCAAAACTAGCAATTCCAGCTGATGAACAAGCTCAGATTTCATCTTGATTACAATAATCTTCTCTTAACCAATTTAGTTAGACTCTCTCGTACATGAAAATAAAACTAATCACCGACGTAGCAGAAGCGCTTTCAAATCTTACAAAATGTTTACTGCTGAAAGGGAAAGCAAACTAATGCAAACCAGATATATGAAGAAGATATATTAAAGCATATAATTGTGTTGCAAAAGAAGTATGTCATTGCAACAAGTCTTGAAATATTTATCCAAAATTAACATATCAACAACCATACAGACAACACTAAGTAGAGCCACATTAAGTGGACATGAACCAAGGAAACAACTAACAAAAAAAAGCCAGTACCTGCATAGTTCGGAAGACGGTGGAATCCATGAGTGTTTTGGTGGAGGAAGGATCAGCGTCAGAATGAGATGACGCACCAATCAAGAATTTATGAAATGCACGGAATGCGACCACTGTTTCAGTACTCCTTGCAGGCAACCATTTGAAGGTTGACACAGAGATAAGACCATCCTGAAACAGCTTCACCATTGACTTCCCACTCTCTGAGTCGGAGTTCATGACATCAAGACAAATGGAGCAGAAAGCAAGCATGTCAAGCTTCATGGCTTTCAGAGCAAGGGGATCAAACACACTCGGATAGAACTTTGAGCCCATCTCACCAAACAACTTCAATTTCCCGCCGTCACCCCTTCTCAACAACAATTCACCAAAACCCAACAACCAATGAAGCGCCAGCAATCGAAACACCAAAGGATGCTGCGTTTCTCTGGAAATCAACATGAGCCGATGGGCAATCTCTTCTTCCTGCCCATCGAAAGCATCTAAAAACTGCGAGTACATCATCAAAACAACATGGCACAACATGGGGTCAAACGAATAAATCATCCCAAAGAACTGCACTTTCAACATTGAAGCCTGCAACTCCAATGCCAACGCCACAGGCATTATCATCCCCAAAAACTCCATCATCGCGGAAGGCATCAAAACTTGCGGCCACTCGAGCAAAAACGCCAAGGCCCTTCTCAACTCCTTGTAGTTCAACCCAGGAGAGGAAGCGGAACCCTCGTTACTCAACAGAATCTGTGGCACACTAAAAGGGACCAAAGGCACAGAATTGTTGAGAATTGAAACGTTCACTCTCTCTACAACTATATTATGAATCACGGAGGTGAACAACAGAATGTAACTCTGACACGCGTGTGTGCGCTCGTTTTGGCACAGACTCCATAAGTGACCAGCAATATCGGAAAGCAAACATGGGAAAGCCTTCTCCAATTCCCTCAGACACTCACACGCTACAGCTCGAATCTGCCGATCGAAACCGTGATTCGGTCGATTAACAACCGTCAACAACGACTCGACCAAGGGTTCCAACACCCTAACTAGGCCCAGATCGAGGCCGGTCTCGAGAGAGATCAAAATCGATGTAACGGAAACCATGATTTGCTCTTTGAGAGAGAAACTCACCGCGAATCCATCGGAAGGCATCTGGAGCAAGGAGCGCAGGATTTCGACCAGGCGGAGGAGGAAAATCTCGCGGGAATCGATATCGAAATCGGCGAATAGAGAATCGGAGAACTCCTCGAGGAAGAGAATGAGGGAGAGCTTGAGAGGGAAATCGCGCTTGAGGAGAGACGCCAGTGCTTGATCGGCGAGGGAGGGGATGATGGCGTAGGCGGCGGTCCATTTCTCGCGGCGCGCGCCGCCGCACTGGAAGTCGTCCATGAGAGACTCCCAGTCCTGCGGCGAGAGGAGCTTCAATGGCGGTTTGTCGTCCATGGTTGGGGGGGATTAAGAAACCCTAGAAATTGGGCATGGGTATGGAAATGGAGGGAAAATGAAGGAGAATAATTTGGGAATTTTGATTAGCTGAGAAAGATTATTGAGAAGATGAGCTCATTATTGACGCTGAAACAGAGAGAGGATTTTTTTTTTTTTAAAAATTTATTGTTTATTGCTATATATATATATATATTTTTTTTTTTTTTTCGTTGGTTAGAAGGATGCCGGTGCCGGGGAAGTTGGAAGCGGCTAAGTTGGCATGTTGCAGCACCGGGAAGTGTCCTCAACTACTACTTGGAACTTGGAAAGTGTTCTGAGTGTCTTCTTCTAAGGGTATGTTTGCAAACCAGATTTCATTTATGGTGCAAAATGGGAAAATTAATAGCGCTGTGCCACTTAATTTGATCTAACTTCATAAATAAACACCTCTTTGAATTCAATTTTTGATTAATTATAAAAAAATTCTCCTTAACAGCACCGCGGACATAACTAATTATGTTGGATGTAATAACAGCACCATGAACATCGTAGAATTGAAGATCTCGATCCTTGTTTTATTTAAGAGCAGGTTTTTCTTTTAAAAATGTAAGTATAAGTATACATCTACAAGCATAAAATATATCTATATTGATTGAAAAAATTTTATGAGTCATGTACTTATTTATGTCTATCTATGTGACTCAATTATGTTACTCAACTTTTAAGTTCACTTGATATGAAATGTTTATTATCATAGTTTTAATATAAGGCATGAAAAATGTTTTTTAAGCGTCATATTGAGACTAAGGTTTCTCCATATTATGTACCAAGATAGAGGTCTCTTCGTGTTTATTTTATAATATGATGCCACGAGTTAACTTAGTTAGGGTCGCTCCCCTAGTTCCGCGTTCGTTGAGCGCAATGTCCGTATGTTGGGCGTAAATTCACGACTTTCAAGACAAGTTTTATTTGTTTTATAAAACATCTATGTATGAAACTGCATATTGGCTTGTATTGTAGATCTAAAATAAATGACTATTAATCTAAGAGTAAGACGTGGATGGACGGACCGACAAGATGGCACATGTAGTCTAAAGATGATGGATCAAGTCACTGAAAGCTTCCGCGCATACTACTTTTGAAAGTTTATTTTGATACGACGCTTATTATTTTAGGATTGTAATATTTAAGTGGATTTACTAAGTAGCTAAAGATACTAAGAAACCAGCATAAACCTATCTAATTAACTATCCAGTAACGATTCAAGGATCCAAATTATCCAAGTATGAAATTACGACTTTAATTTCTTTAATTTCTATTTTAAAGGATATTTCTTGATAATAAATTTTTAAACAAAATATTTTCTATAGTAAACGTTTAAGAGAGTTTATTAATAAAAAAAAATGATGTATTTAAAATACTTATATAATTTGTGTTTTCCTCAAGTTTTGCAACAAGTCTTTTACAAGCTCAATGAGAACCTCTTTCGTTTGTTTGAACTGTTTAAAAAAAATCTTTAAAAGATGGCATTTGAGACGAGCCGACCCAATATGAATAAATTTCAGGCTCGAAACCTTAGCCGATCCTGAAAATTAGGGCCGGATCAGGCCCAAGAGAATAATAGCGGGCTTCAAGCGGGCTTATTTTGTTCGTCCTAAATTTACAGCTCTATTCTCGCAGTTCGCACATCTTCTCCGTCCTTTCTCCCATTTTCTTTCAAATAAGATACATGTGAGGTTTTAATTTTTGTGTTTGAATCCAAATAAAGGAGGGAAAAATATAAAAAGGTAACTTTTACCAATAATTTCTAATAATATGTTCCAGTATCAATTTGACTTCTTATTTGTAATGGTCAAGTTATTACGAGGTTTGTGAAATATCTAATTTTTGCCATTCTCCATTATTAAACTATCTATTTTCTAACAAAAATAGAACACAAGATGGTTTGTGAGGGTCTTAATATGGATAAATAATTCTAAAAAAAAGGAGATACAAACAAATATGTCCTGAAAGAAAAAAATAATTTTGGACTGGACAGCACAATTTGTTTTTATTTTATTTTATTTTAGATACGTTTTTTCTGAGTTTTTGTTTTTTAAATATGTTTGTGTCTTTACCATTTGTCTTCCTTAAAGTCGTAATGGTGCGTTTGAAATTAGTTTTAAAATGATTTTATTTTCAGTAAAAAGTAAAATTGAGATTGTTTTGAGAATCATTCTGGGACTGATTCTAAAATTGCGTTTGGTTGGTTTTTTTAAGAGATTGTTTTAAGTATAATAAAAAAGTGAAATCGTGTTTATTAATTAATATATTATAATATTATTGAGAAGTACTAAAAAATGAAAATAAAAAAGTAAAAATAACTTTTAATTGTTTTCTAATTCCTTTACAAAAATCATTTGCACTGTTTTCGTTTTCAAAACATTTGCTAAACAAATATCGTTTCGTTTTATTTTTTATTTTTTGCTTCTTGAAATACGTGAAAATCGTTTTAAAAAACGGTTCAAAACACAAACAACCTTTTTTTTTGCTTAAAAATGATTAGTATTTTTGTTTGCTTAAAATGGTTAGTTTACCATGGAGGGAAAAAATAGAGTCTTCATGGTAGTTAAACTATATATATTTTAGAACCTTCATGTAGTTAGTTTACTGTGGAGGGCCAAACGTGATAATGTAGTTTTGTTAAAAATTATATTTTCCTCTATCACTTTCTTAAAAATTTGACTCTAAGTCATTACCATGTACCAAGGCCTCCTTAATGTTACAATCCAAGTGAGACAAGTACAATCCTCAAGACCACCAATAGTGTCAAGAACTTAAAATAAAATGGGACGCATTTATGGTGGAGAATACTATTTACTTGATCGATATTGTAAGAAATGTATATTAATCGTTGAATTAGTTTTTTAATAATTTGATGTTGAACAGAGATAATTCTATATCGCCTGCAATAAATTTTTAATATAGATACGTAAATATATGACCGTTAAAATATTAATTTAACTATTAAAACAATAGTTACAGTCCGTTTGATTTATGGATTAAAACAATGAGATTAGAATTATTTTCGATTTACATGTATTTTTTGTGAAAAAAAATACTGTAGCGAACCATGAACCATGATTCAAATCAGAGAACGAATCCTCCAACTAAACGAGCTCTTATTGATTCATAAAAAAAAATAGTTATTAGGTAAAAATGCATGCCTTACCTCAAAAGATTCCTAATAAAATGCCGAAAAGAAAAAAAGAGAATTTTTTTGTATTCTCTGTATTTTTAGGACATAAGTATTTTTTATTTAACAATCATTAAATTTATATTACTTTTTTAATTTAATTTAATTTTTGATCATATTTAATACAAATACGAGGGAGGAACACATGTATTAAAAAAAAAGGAAAAAAGGGGAGAAAATCCAAAAAAAAAAAAAAAAGAGAGTTAAATCCCAAGGAGGTTGGGGCTGCGTGCTATTTTATTAAAAATTGGAGTCGGAAAAAAACTAACCCGCCTTCCCTCGCCTATTTTCTACCCCTCTCCAGTCCATTGATGTCGAACTTCTTTTTACTGAAAACCTCAGCAGACCATCTTTCTCTCTCTGAAATCTATGGGAGGTCTTACGAATGGCCAAAAGCGTCGAAACCCTTGGGATCAGCATCAATTGCCACCGCCGTACAATCGATCGGGAACGCCATCTTCAAGCTCCGATCAGCGGCCCCCGCCAACGCAATTGATGCGTCAAGACTCCACGGATCACCTTGATCAGGAATTTTCCTAATTTTGAGCAATTTTCGGTTCGCAAGTTTGATAAATTGAATATTGTAGTGTTTTTAAAGGTTTTTTGAGCTCAAGTCTGGTATTAGTGTGAAATTTACGTTTATTCATTTTCCCAAATTGGTGTTTCTGCTGATATATTGCACGTAGAAAAGTGAAACAATTTGAATTCTGTTGAGGTTAAGTTTTCTTGTTTGGTATGTTCCTTTTGCTCATTGGAGAAGTTGCTTCCTTCATGTATTGGCTAGGTTTGTTCTGTTTGGTCTGTTTTGTGCTCTTCTTGGATGGTTCAAGTGAAGCAAATGAAACGGAATTTTGCAAACTAGGGCCTGGAATTTTCCTCTCTTTTAAGGATTTGGTTTTCTTTTTGGACGTGGGAGCACTGAAATAGTTTAAACTGTTCATGTGAATGATGTGTTGGGAATTCAATTTTGTGGTCACCAATTTTGTCCGCACCTGGTGTTTGGTAAATTGCTTGACTCAAAATAACTCAATGACAAGACCAGTAAAATTGAACCTGGTAGATTTGCTTCGCGTTTTGGACACCGCTGAGGCTTCCCTTATGCTACTATCGCGCTTGTCTTTTAGCATTTCGCCTGTTCTGTTCTGTGGACTGAATATATTATCCTGGCTTCCCTTTGGCTTCTTCTTTCTTCTCCAAACACAAAAACAATAGCAAAACCACTGTTTAAAAAGAACGTGCTTCTGAAACCAGAACTTTCAAATTGGGGTTTTATAACCATTTCAGAGAATCCTCAGTAGTTCAGTCACAAAATAGCAAGAGTATATGATATGTTTTTCACATTTGGATATTTTTCGTTTCTTTTTGTTTTTTCTTGTTCACCAGTGACTCGAGGAGTAGCCAGTTCTTATACAGGAAACAGTCTCAATGTGACTTGTCATGCATATAGTTTATACAAAGGTTAAAGGAACAAGTTCAATGACATTTTTATATCCCTAAATTATTTATATTTCTGCTCCCTGCGTCAAAATATCTAGAAAAGTTTCCAGGAACTGTTCAGATATGCATGGAGATGTATCACTTATAATATTCCTTTTCTTTGAAAAGTTTGTTGTTTATGATGTTTACGTTATAACGTGGACAAAACATTTTTTTTTCCCTTTATGGGAACATCTTTAAAATAGACGGCCCTATAACATGTTCACTACTGAAAATTTTTCTGCTTTCTACATACAAGTTCGTTCTTGAGTAACTATCGGTTCTTTATTTTATTTTTTTCCCCTCCTTATGCTTGAATAGCCTGTGAATTGTTGGCTAGTGCATCCGTATCTGTGGCTTGGCTGTCAATTTAATAGTGTAATGTTACCTCATATAATTATTTGAGGGAAGTTTTATGTTTAGGTATTACCTCTTACAATTCTAGTTAGATAGAGATAAAACACACAAGTATCAATTAGAACTTTATGAAACTCACTCGTTTTGTGTGTTCTAAATGGATTATTAGGAACGAAGAGAAAATTTGATAAGGATGTCGGCAGTTCTAGTGGTGGCATATGCCGCATATGCTGCTGCTCTTGTAGTAGCTACCTCTCTGCATCCGAGAAACAAACAAAGAAGAAGAAGAAGAAAACACGGGAATCGTAATGCTGTTGAAGAACTACGATACATCAGAAGTGGGTTAGACTCTCGGCTACAGCATTGGGTGAGTGTAAATCAAGTCTCGTTCATTTTATCGATTCGAGTTTTCAACTTCAATTTTACTACAGTTAAAAGCTCTTATAAAAAGTCACATTTAACTTTTTTACTACAGCTCTCACATAAAGTTACATTTCAGTTCGAATTGAAATTCGAATCGGTGAACTGAACGAGGCCCAAACAGAGTGGACCTGGAGTTGGAACACTTATGGGTTGTTCTTTTACATTTTTGAGTTAGAGTGATTTGAGTGATGATGTTGAGTTGAGTTTGAGTTATAACTTGAGTTAAAGTTGTAATTTGAGTTTGTGTTTGGATGTACGCATTTGACTTATTATTTGAATTGAGAATCTTTTTGAGTTTGTGTTTGGGTGGGTCAAAACTTAAATTTATATTTAGATAGTATTTTAATAAAAACTCAATGGTGATGAAAAATTTTAATAGGGTATATGGATGGAATTTTATTCGTCTTTTCATTGTGGATGCATAGAAAAAAAACCATCTCAATAAGAATTAAAACGAAAAAGTTATGACATTTTTAAGAATAGAAAAAATACTTGTTCATTAACTTGAGTTCGAGTTTATGAACTCGAGTTGAAAGGGAAACTTGAACTCGAGTTTAGTCATAAACTTGAGTTCAAATTTGAGTTTAAACTCGAGTTTAAACTCAAATTTTACAAAAGAACATGAATTTAAATAAAATTGTAACTCAAGTTTAAACTTTTTCTGAGTTTCATTACAAAAGTTCAACCCCTTACTTGTTCAAGAGGTCGAAAAAATTGATGGTATGAGTTTGAGGTCTCAGATGAAAGTGTATGTAGATCTAACAAATAATGAGAAGAGTGCTCGTGCTTTTCTTGCCATCACAGGGGAGCGACGTCGCATTTGGTTGGAGCTTAAATATGGGCCTGACATTTTTTATGCCTAGTATCTTATTTTTAAAGGAGAAAGAGAGAAATAGGTTAAGACTTGAGATGCATTAAGATTAATAGGCTAATAGTTTGCCTAAGTTAATAAATATGTCAAATTACTGTTTTCATCTATAACTTATCTGGTTATGAACCATAACTTGATAAGTTTGTTAATAACGTATCTGGTTATGAACCATAACTTGATAAGTTTATCAATAACTTATCTAGTTATGAACCATAACTTGATAAATTATAACTTATTAATTTCTATAACTAAAAATTGACCTATATACTTTCTTAAACTTTTCATATTGACTTATTTCTTACTATTTTCATATTTTTAATTTACTGAATATCAACTAAATATCGTAACATGATTCTAATTTATAAACTAAACGTGTCCTCATATTACAATGCCTAGTAATAACTTTTATTATTATTATCATTATTATTACTGACCGATCGTTTTTCAATGCTCACTGCTCTCAGGACAACAACAGTCCTAAACAAAACAAAACAAAACCCCATCCATATATAAATGTCCCTTTCCTTTCCCCCGCCCATTTTCATCGCTCTGTAGTCTCCAGTTCCTCCATCACTCTCTTAGCCACCTCTCTCTCTCTCTCTCTCTCTCTAACATTCCAGAAACCACTTTTCCTTCTCTCTCGCCTCCCTAAAACCCAAACCCAACAATGGCCGCCGCCGCCCCTCCGCCGCCGCCAACACCCGCTCCGACACCCGCCTCCACCGTACCTGCCGACTCCACCCCGATCGGTCACCCTCTCTTCGCCCGCATCCGCCTCGCCAACCCCTCCGACGTCCCCCACATCCACAAGCTCATCCACCAGATGGCCGTCTTCGAGCGCCTCACCCACCTCTTCTCCGCCACCGAGGCCTCTCTCTCCTCCACTCTCTTCACCTCCCCTCCCTTCCAGTCCTTCACCGTCTTCGTCCTCGAGGTCTCCCCCAAACCATTCCTCCACACCAACACCAACACTAACAACCCTCTCTACCCTCCCCGAGTCCAGATCCTCAATCTCGACCTCCCGATCGACGATCTGGAGGCGGAGATCTTCCGTTTTTAGAGCTCCCGATCCGACGGCGGCGACGCGATCGTCGCCGGCTTCGTTCTCTTCTTCCCGAACTACTCGACGTTTCTGGGGAAGCCGGGGTTCTACGTGGAGGATCTGTTCGTGAGAGAGTGTTATCGGAGGAAAGGGCTCGGGAGGATGCTGCTGAGCGCGGTGGCGAAGCAGGCCGTGAAGATGGGATATGGCAGAGTGGAGTGGGTGGTGCTCGATTGGAATGTGAATGCGATTACGTTTTATGAGGAAATGGGGGCGAAGATCTTGCAGGAATGGCGGATTTGCAGGCTCACTGGTGAGGCTCTCCAAGCTTATGGTGACAATAATTAGTTAATTAATTAAGAAATTAATTGACTAATTAGGATTTGTTATTGTTTGTTTGTTTAGATTTTGCGTTTGGTCTTGCGGTGAAAATGAAATTTCTCCTCTTGTGTTTGTTGTTAGAGAGAGAAAGAGAGAGGAGGCTTTCAAGGCTGAAATGTTTGTTTGTAGCCTTAAACCTTTAAAGATAATATAATATTACTATATATTTTTTCACTAGAAGCCCTTTTTCGCTATATAATGGTTCGAGTTTTTACTTGTTATGTTAGAGCTTTTGGACTAAATTTGAGTCGTTAACTATTTTTGGACGATGAAAGCTCTTAAGAGTCGACTATCATTGTTTGGGAGCTCAAGATTGACTCAGTTTTAGATTTGCTTGTTGTGGGTTGTTTTTGGCTGTGATTTATAACTTACCAGGAAGAGCTAAGAAGTTAAAAATGAAGTGTTCTTATAAGGCTTTGTGCGAACCCGATGCTGAGAATTGGGCAGAAAAGACCGCTTAGTTTAACTTGAATAGAGAAAAATGTATGTTTCCTTCACATTCTTTGTCATTTTCCATGTTGATTTCCATGCCATTTTTTAGTTGAACTCCAGCCTTCCAGGTATTGTATTGGCCAAGGATAGGTGTAAGAACATAATGTGCTTCTTTGAAAGGAAAATGTGGGTTTTTGATGGTCGCAATATGTGTCAAAATGGAAGGCTTTGAGTGTTTGTGATTGATATTGAACGCATAATACGGAACTGTTAGTAGGATAAGCATCGTAATTGTAATCCCGAAATTGTTTATAATAGTTTAGAGATTATCCTCTCTCTTCGCTTTATTGGCAACGCAAGTCCAGGTTCCGGTTTGTTTGGTTTTTTTTCCTTTTTTTTAATATAGGTTACTTCACATGCCATTCTTCATCCATTAAGTTATTTATTTATTTATTTAAATTTAATAATGCCATTTTTTTTGGAAAAAAAAAAAACACAAAGAAGTGTAGATCGACTACAAGGTTCTTAGGAGGAGGTAATACTATGGTATATAAGTGGACTCCACTAGGTATTTTATCGAAAGGAACTTGTGTGCACTTACAACCGGTCAATGGGGGAATAACATAATGGCGACCAATTTTTTTTATAAAACACAAAATAAGAATGCTGAATACACAAAACTCACATACAGGTTGACAACAAGAGCTTTAAAAGAAGATGACACTATGGCTCATTAATGGATCCCATAACCAAGAGACAGTATCACCCTGATGATCCAAATAGTCCTTGGGTTTTTAAAAAAAAACTTGGGAATTCACCCATATCAAGAACTACACTGTGCATGATGTTTTCATCATATGATCGAGATTTTCCAGTTCTCGAAAGGCAAGTGGACTAGACAACTAAAGTGGTCTCTAGACTATATGTCCAGCCAACAGAGATGCAACCAGACGGGAGAACGAAGCCTCCAACTCAAGCAGAAGAAGTTCTAAACTGACAAACTCAGAATGCTAGAGCACAGACTCAGGCCCTGCAGAAGATTGAAACAAAAGTTGACAAGGTTATAGCCCAGGCGAATCTTGCCAACAAAAAACTTAACAGCCTCAATAATGATGTACGAAGGCTCTACAATAATCTCCAGTCAAAAATCAAGCGGTTAGATTCTGACCTAAGAAGCCTCATTAATCAAGGATACATTAGTCTATAATTTGACAGGAAGGAAGCAGAAATCCAAAAGCTAAAAGCTGAATTTAGGCAGATCGATGAAGATTTGGATAGAAGAGAAAGGAGAATGTTTGATCCACTTTCTTATCCACTTTCTCCGTTCGATCCTTCACTCTTCCCTTCGTACTCATATCCATCTCAGTCTAACTATTCAAAAATCTTCAAGATGACAAATAAGATCTTCGGAGATCCAATATGGTTAAAGCCATCCACTTCAAAACCAACTGCTTCAAATAAGCCAACTTATTTAAACAAAGACTATTAGAATGAGTCTCTACTCAGAAGAAGATGAACATGCTCTACAAAAGTCTAAACCTGCAGCAGAAGACAAAAGGAAAACCCAAGAGTATCCTCCTGCTTGCATGGCTCTCTCCGCAAGAATAGAAACAACCTCAATCTCAGAATCAGACACAGAACCATCGGTGACATCAGACAATTCATCTGAAGCAGAAACCAGCTCAAAAAAGTTTGAAGAAGCAACCACTATGGACATTACGCAACTGTTAATGGCTACTTCCACAGGGTCTAATGATCAACAGACCCATGGAGAAATGAGAGAATCTATGAGAGAATCACCTCCTATAATTAAAGAACCAATTGATACCCAACAGCGATCAGAGAATACGTTCTCTAAGCCAACAGTTGGTCTCTAGTTTACTTTTGACAATGCCTCTCCAAATCAGTGGAGATACAGAATCAATGGGTTTGGTGCATGAATAGATTTACAGATGACAAAATCCGGAGCAAAACTACAAGCTGTCCTCGGAAAATTTGCCTCCAGATTTACCGGAATCCTCAGAGATTGGTTTCAAAGTCTTGGAAGATACAGACAACTTTAGTTTATCAAAGTAGACACTGCAACAGGAATTCTTAGACTTATATACCAAGAGTTCATTGGGAATTACAATCTGATTGATAAGTAGATACGTCAGGAGTACTTTGAAATGAAATGTTGTTCTTTAAAAGGAAAGACATTGAATTTTATTATCAAAGAATGTCTTGATGATACTACTTAATAGATTCAATGATCCTAATCTTTGTCAATGATACCTATTCTCACTTCTTCAAGAGTTACAACAAGAATTACAAAGGTCTCTTATTGCTACAAAAGGAGAATTAAATGATGTCTCCATTAGATAAATTCATCAACTAGCATTAGCAGTTCTCAACAAACTCTGTGAAACATAAGAATTATTTTATTTTATGATGAAAGAAAGATCCAAATTCAAGAAGACATGTAGAAAACCCTATTTACAAATCAAATGCAAAGAAAATAAGTGTTTCTGCGGTCCCTCAAGGAGTTCCCATAATGATCCCTCAAGACGGTCTCAAGTTTAATAAAAAATAAGGAAATTTCGATTCTTCAGAAGGAAAAGACGTAATAGCCCAAAGTCAGGCCGTTGTTTCAGCTGTGGAGAAAAAGAACATTATTCAAAGAATTGTCCAAAGAAATCTGTCAAGTCAATTAGAATCATCTAACAACTACAAGCCAACTCAACAAATCCTGATGAAGAGGATGCTAATCTGGAATCTTTGTTCTCTGAACAAGAAGAACCAGACATGGAAACCGTTTTCGCTATTCCAGAATCAGATTAGGATGATTTCAGCCCTGAGGAAGCAGACGAGGAAGAAATAGATTATCACATTCCAGTCGACAACATGAAGCAATGCTCCATAACTGTTCTAACTCATTCCCTACCAAATTTTGAAGTCCAAGTCTTTACTTCAAAGTATGATAATCTAGTAAATTTGGTTGACTACATGGACACTGGTGCAGGAAGAACAATGATGAACCCAAAAGTCCTCCTACGTGATTTTTGGATACCACACATTAAATATTTCAAGGCTGTTGACGATCAAGTATTCAAAATAAAAGTGATTACCAAATCTAAAATTGTTATCAAGTTATTCTCTGGATGTATCAAATGGACAAGAATTCTTAGAAACTCATTACCATATAAGATTTTCTTGTTGGAATAGACGTATATTGCCAAACAAAGAATCTTCAAATCCTTACGACATGATTGAAGTATAAAAGGTAATTTAAACCTTATTCAACCATTCCCAATATGTTTTCTATCAATGAAGCACCAATTGATTATGAATAAATCAAGAACAAATTGCTGAAGTGTTGTGCTGACAGCCATGATTAGTTCCAGCATCCCAACCCTTTGTGGAAGAATCAAAAGTTCTTCATATAATTGTCTTTCAAGAAGAATGAAGACATCAACCCAACTAAGGCTACTTATCCCTGAATGTCTTCATCAGACTTAGCATTGCTTCGAGAAGAATGTGCACAACTCCTCAAACAATGATTGATTGAGCCCACGTTAGATTGGGCTTGTCAGACCTTCTATGTAGAAAAGAGATCAGAACAGGTCCGCATAAAGAAAAGACTAGTCATTGATTACAAATCTTTCAACCTTATCCTAAAAGATAATAAGTTCTCTATTCCGAGAACTAGTTCCCTATTCACTCATCTGAATGAAGCTCAGGTCTTTTCTAAGTGTGACCTCAAATGAGCATTCTGGCAATTAGGGATTGATCCAAAAGACATGTTCAAAACAGCATTCTGCATTCCAGATGCACAGTACCAATGGCGTGTCTTGTCATTTGGACTCAAAACGGCCCCATCCCTGTTCCAGTGAACAATAGCCCAGATTGTTGAGCTCATTCTGTATAGTACCTTAATCTACATAGATGACATCCTACTATTCTCAAAAGAAGCTGAAGCTTCCAAAATCTTACTAGACAAATTCCACCAAATTGTGGATCAGCATGACATCATGCTCTCAGAAAAGAAAAGTCAGATAGGACAAACTCAAGTTGAATTCTTAGGGATGCAAATATCCAAAGGAAAATTTCAACCCGGCCTACACATAGCTCGAGAATTATTGACGTTTCCTGATAAGAACCTTACTATAAAGTAAATTCAACAGTTCTTGAGAATAGTCAATTATCTTAGAGACTTTATTTTGCACGTAAGTGAATACACTAGCTAGCTGTCCAAGATGCTAAAAAAGAATCATTCTTAGTGGGGGACATAATAGACAGTCGCTGTCATCGCTTTAAAAAAAATTGCTCAGTCATCTCCACCTCTGAAAATTTCAGGAACAGGAAAAAGAGTCTTGCAGACAGATGCACGTGACTATTATTGGAGGGTCATTCTCATAGAAAAAGATAAACACAATAAACACTACTGTAGACATGCCAGTGGCCAGTTCAAAGAATAAAAAAAAACACTATCACACCATCTACAAGGAGATTCTTACGGTAAAGTATGGAATGCAAAAATTCAACTTCCATCTTAGAAGATATAATTTTGAGGTCCGTATGGAGAATTCATCTTTTTCTAAAGTTCTTGATTTTAAAAATAAAATCCTTCATGATCCGTAATTACTCAGACTTAAAGATTGGTTTGCAAGATACGATTTTTTTATCAAGCAGCTCTTTACAACATTGATCTAAATTGTCCACTCATGCATCTTCACTCACATCTCAATAACTCCAACAATAGAGGATCAACTCTATGGCAGCTTCTGAAAATGTTCAATCCACTCATGTGGTGGAGAAAGGAAGTTTCAAGACTCCTCAAGCGATACAGGGTTTGGACTTTCTCTTCGGATAGAAGTCCCACCAGTACACACCATCTTCTTCCTACACCGGCCATACCTACTTAACTCAGAGACACATAGACTGTACATACAGCCAAAGCTTGCTTTATAACCATGTATCAATTCTGCAATAGCACCACCCATTAAGATTTATGGTCCATCTAACATCTTCACTGTAAGTAATAGTCAATATTTTGAAGAAGAAAATATATCAGTTTTCACCGTGACACAACCATTACTCCAAGACTCACAAAATTCAGAGGAATATAACCCAGCACTATTCTAAGATTCTCAGGACTCAGATTATGACTCATCAACCAGGAAACGACAGCGACCATGGTACCACCAGGGACATAGCTCAATGGACTCTGACTCATCAGACTGGAGCTCTCACCTCAACTACTAGAAGACAAGGCTAAGTCCTCTTCAGCTGTCATCTCTTGCTCGGGCACCACAAAAAATCTTATCTTGTATAAAGTTTCTTTATCCTTTTTGTCTCACAAGGGGAATAGTGTGCCATCCATTTTGTCAAAAATAGTTTTCGTCTTTTGTAAAATAAGTCAAAAGTTGAATAGTGTGAATTTTAATGTGAATCTTATCATGTCAGATAAGATTAGAGTCTTGTAAGTCTAACCTCAACTATATAAGGTGAGTTTTTTCTCTTGAAGAGGCAGAGGTCCTTAAACTAGAGAATTTTGTAAAAAAATTTGCTTAGAAATAATGTCATGGGTTTCTAAATTTATGTTTTTTCTCTCTGAAATTCTCAGTTTCTTTCTTTATATCATAATCGTTCTCCTAACTAGTATATTCTATGCTTGTCTCTAATAGAGGATCCTGCACATCAGAAAGTTTAAGCCTAAGATCCTTGCTACGATCTCCATGACCATAAATGTTTAAGTACATATAGCACTAAGCCAGAAGTCATAAGGGATGCAGTGGCTATACAGTGATATATATTCTTAGATTTATGGTTTTTAGAGCTCTCGACCAGTAGTGGTATCATAGCCTAAATGGTGGCTCGGCGACTTCATAAGAGTCTTGTGAAGAAAGAGAAGATTGTGATATAAGGGATCGGAAGGAAGAAGAGTAAGAGGGGAAACACATACACCATGGATTCTCATACTCATAAATCAACTCAACTCTTAGAACCAGCTAGATTATCCTCATCCATTACTATCCCTAGTTCTTGTAAAAAGTCTCTTGCCTCTAAAATAGAAAACTTAGTAGAATATTCCTACATTCCTGAAACTGCTATAGTAGAATAGTCCGTTCCTCATTTGCTAAGCTCGTATAATGTTTTCAAAAGACACCGATGTATTATTAGACAGCTTATCTCAAATACTAAACCTACCGTTAAAGAATACGTCCAGTGCTCTAAACTTGATAAGTGTCTTATCCCCAGTACCTTTCAAGAACTGTACGTTGACTTTCAAAAGAGCTTGTTACACAATGGCTTGTTGAATGTCGTACTTATCTTTATTTGGAAGCAATTAGGCTTGTCCTAACCCTTCATGACAGAAAAGGATTACCTGTCACTGTTCATCTGACACTTCTAGATACCAGGTATACAAAATACGAACATACAGTAATATGAATTATACTTTCTACACTCCATGTTGGTAGTATCCTATTAACATTTTTCTTAAATTTTAATTTTTCACTAAAAGACCTACACATGTCCACATGTCTCAAAGTCCAACTTCAAATCACTGGTGTAGAACAAGTCTCATCTTTGTACATAGCTACACTATATCATCAACTCATGTACAGACTGTAGAATTATGCACTTGATCTCCCTGTTCCAGGTCATACCCCAGACACTCTGCTCATCACAGCAGAAAGAGAAAATGAGATCCCAACCATTGTGCAGATTCTAAAGCAATTCTCCCGTGAAGAAATCATAAAGATCATGTCCGCGGAATGGTTCACCAACTATGAGAAGCTACATCAGAATCATAAGCCTGTCCATACAGCTAATCCAACGTTCATCCGATTTGAAAACAGACAGGTGAAAACTGTTTTTAAATTATCTGATGAAGGTTTCAGTACAATCCTGTCTATGATGATCAGACCAGTATCTACAGAAGAAGAAATTTCTGTTGCTTGCTTTACAACAGATGGGTCTAAGATTTTCACAGACAAAATTAATGGTCACTTTATATGGGATACTGATCCTTCTATGTGTGGCTCATACTGTAACTGCTAGATGGACCTTGAAGATGATGAAGATAATCGTCCCAGTAGCAGAAGGAGGAAAAAAGAAAGGAGCTTGCAGACCTCAGCTTCAGGCAACCAGGAGGCAGTATCACCCTGATGATCTAGTCTAAGAATCTGTATCACTGTATAGTCACTGCATCCACCATGACTTTTGGCTTAATGCTACAGGTACTTAAGCATTTATGATCATGAAGATCGTAGCAAGGATCTTAGGTTTAAACTTTCTTATGTGCATGATCCTCAATTAGAGGTAAGCACATAGTATACTAGTTAGGAGGAGAACAATTATGATATAAAGAAGAGAACTGAGAATTTCAAAGAGGAAGAACATGATTTAGAAACTCATGATATTATTTCTGAGCAAACTTTTTTATAAAGTTCTTTGGTTTGAAGACATCTGCCTCTTCAAGAGAAAAATCTCGCCTTATATAGCTGAGGCTAGACTTACAAGACTCCAATCTTATCTGACAGGATAAGATTCACACTAAGATTCACACTATTCAACTTTTGATTTATTTTACAAAAGACGAAAATTACTTTTGACAAAGTGGACAGCACATAATTTTACTTGTGAGACAAAAGGATAAACAAACTTTATACATGATAAGATTTTTTGTGAGGCTCGAGCAAGAGATGACAGCTGGAGAGGACTCAGTCTTGTCTTCTAGTAGTTGAGGTGAGAGCTCCAGTCTGATGAGTCAGAGTCCATTGAGCTATGTCCCTAGTAGTACAATGGTCGCTGTTGTTTGCTGGGTGAGGAGTCATAATCTGGGTTCAGGGAATCTCAGAATTGTCCTGGGTCATATTTCTCTGGATTTTGTGAGTCCTGGAGTAATGGTGGTGCCGAGGTGGAGGCTAATACATTTTCTTCTTCAAAATATCGATTGTTACTTACAGTGAAGATGTTGTATGGACCATAGATCTCGGTAGGTGGTGCTATTGTAGAGCTGATATATCGTTGTAAAGCAGGCTTTGACTGGTGTCCATTTTCTCTGCACATAACCTTAACAAGGTGATATGTGATATCTTCAAGTGATTTGAGATAATCAAAACCGGTGTACCAAGCGTATACCACATGCTGTGTGTACAGTCTCTGTGTTTCTGAGTTGAGCAAGTATGGCCGGTGTAGGAAGAATATAGTGTATCCTAGTGGTATTTCTACTGAAAGGAAAGTCTAGACCCTGTATCGCTGGAGGAGTCTTAAAACTTCATTTCTCTACCACATGAGTGGATTGAACATTTTCAGAAGCTGCCACAGAGTTTATCCTCCATTGTTGGGGTCATTAAGATGTGAGTGAAGATGCATAAGTGGACAATTTAGAGCGATGTTGTAAAGAGTTGCTTGACACCATAGATACCAAGTATCATCTTCCGTAATTTCACTAAAAGGACGAAGGTGGTAAATGGCAAGGTATGACTGTTTCGTATTGTACATGAACTTGGCATGGGGATTCTTGGTTCTGTTGCAAACATTGGTTAGGTAATAGAAGAGGTGGGTTTTGGCATGGTACTGGATTTGGTCAGGTGTGGTTGAAGTATCTAAACCAGGAGGAAAACGATGGTTTGACTTCACAGGAAAACACAGTGGTGTGTGAATATTGGTAGTCATGAGGATGAGAGGAAAGTTTTACAAGGGGTGATAACTTGGACTGGTTTTAGTCGAGTTAGGAAATCAGGAATAAGGTTGTGATGACCTTTATATAGTTGACAGAAAAATCGTCTCTTACAAATCAATTTTTAAGTCTGAGTAATTGCGGATCATGAATGATTTTATTTTTAAAATCAAGGACTTTAGGAAAAGATGAATTATTCATACGGACCTCAAAATTATATCCTCTAAGATGGAAGTCGAGTTTTTGAATTCTATATTTTACCACAAGAATCTCCTTATAGATGGTGTGATAGTATTTTTTTGATTCTTTGAATTGGCCACTGGCAAGTCCACAGTAGTGCTTCTTGTCTTTATCTTTTTCTATGTGAATGGTCCCCCAATAATGGTCATGTGCATCTATCTGCAAGACTCTTTTCCTTGTTCTTGGAATCTTCAGAGGTGGAGGTGACTGTGCCACCTTTTCTAAAGCGATGACAGCAGCTATCTGTTCTGTCCCCCAATGAGAAGGATTCTTTTTCAGCATCTTAGACAGCTGACTAGTGTGTTCAGTCACGCGTGGAATAAAGTTTATGAGATAATTGACTATTCTCAAGAACTGTTGAATTTGCTTTATAGTAAGGTTCTTATCAGAAAACGTCAATAATTCTCAAGCTATGTGTGGACCGGGTTGAAACTTTCCTTGAGATATTTGCATCCCTAAGAATTTAACTTGAGTTTGTCATATCTGACTTTTCTTTTCTAAGAGCATGATGCCATGCTGATCCACAATCTGGTGGAATTGGTCCAGTAAGATTTTGTGGGTTTCTGCTTCTTTTGAGAATAGTAGGATTTCATCTATGTAGATCAGTACAGAATGGGCTCAAAAATCTGGGCCATTGTTCGCTGGAACAAGGATGAGGCTGTTTTGAGTCTAAATGGCAAGACATGCCATTAGTACTGTGCATCTGGAATGCAGAAGGCTGTTTTGGGCATGTCTTTTAGATCAACCCCTAATTGCCAGAATGCTCATTTAAGGTCAAACTTAGAGAAGACCTGGGCTTCCTTCAGATTAGTGAATCGGGAGTTGGTTCTCAGAATAGGAAACTTATCATCTTTTAGAAACAAGTTCAAAGGTTTGTAATCAATAACTAGCATTTTCTTTCCACAGACATGTTATGATCTCTTTTCTACATAGAATGTCTGGCAAGTCCAATCTGACATCGTGGGCTCAATCAATCATTGTTTGAGGAGTTGTGCACATTCTTCTCGAGCCAAGGCTAAGTCTGATGAAGACATTCCTGGATGACTAGCCTTAGTTGGGTTGATGTCTTCGTTCTTCTTGAAAGGAAACTGTATGAAGAACTTCTGATTCTTCCACAAAGGGTTGGGATGCTGGAATTGATCATGGCTGTCAGCACAACACTTCAGCAATTTGTTTTTGATTTATTCATAATCAATTGGTGCTTCCTTGATAGAAAACATCTTGGGAATGGTTGAATAAGGTTTAAATTGCCTTTTATACTTCAATCATGCCGTAAGGATTGGAAGATTCTTTGTTTGGCAATATACGTCTATTCCAACAAGAAGATCTTATCTGGTAATGAGTTTCTAAAAATTCTTGTCCATATGATACATCTAGGGAAGAACTTGATACCGTTTTTGGATTTGGTAATCAGTTTTTGTTTTGAATACTTGATCGTCAGCAACCTTAAAATATTCAATGTGCGGTATCTAAAAATCGCGTGGGAGGACTTTTGAGTTCATCATTGTTCTTCATGTACCAGTATCCATGTAGGCAACCAAGTTTACTGGATTATCATACTTTGAAGTGAAGACTTGGACTTCAACATTTGGTAGGGGAAGAGTTAGAACAGTTATGGAGCATTGCTTCATGTTATAGACTGGAATGTGGTAATTTACTTCTTCCTCTTCTTCTTTTTCAAGGCTGAAATCATCCTCGTCTGAATCTAGAATAGCAAAGACGGTTTCCATGTCTGGTTCTTCTTGTTCGGAGAACAGGGATTCCAGATCAGCATTTTCTTCATAAGGATTTGTTGAGTTGGCTTTTAGTTGTTGGATGATTATGGCTGACTTGACAGATTTCTTTGGACAATTATTTGAATAATATCATTTTTCTCCACAGCTGAAACAATGGTCTAACTTTGGGCTGTTACGTCTTTTCCTTCTGAAGAATAAGAATTTCCTTCATTATTTTTTATTCAACTTTTTAGGTCTGCGAGATCGTCTTGATGGATCATCATGGGAACTCCTTGAGGGATCGAAGGAACACTTATTTTCTTTACATTTGATCTGTAAATAGGGTTTCCTACATGCCTTTTTGAATTTGGATCTTTCTTTCATCACAGAGGAAAATAGTTATTGTGTTTTGCAGAGTTTGTTGAGGGCTGTCAATGCTAGTTGATGAATTTCTCCAATGGAGACATCCTTTAATTCTCTTTTTGTAGCAATGAGAGATCTTTGTAATTCTGGTTGTAACTCTTGAGGAAGTGAGGATGTCGAGACATTATTTGATAATAAAATTCAATGTCTTTCCTTTTTAAAGAACATCATTTCATTTCAAAGTACTTATGGCACATCTGCTTATCAATCAGAGTGTAATCCCCAATGAACTCTTGGTTTATGAGTCCAAGAATTTCTGCTGTAGTGTCTGCTTTGATGAACTGAAGTTGTCTATATCCTTCAAGACTTTGAAACCAATCTCTGAGGGTTCCGGTGAATCTGGAGGCAAATTCCCTGATGACAGCTTGTAGTTTTGCTTCGGGTTTTGTCATCTATAAATCTAATCATGCACCAAACTCATTGATTTTGTCTTTCTACTAATCTGGAGAGGCATATTCAAAAGTAAACCAGAGACCAGTTGTTGGCTTAGAGAGCGTATTCTTTGATTGTTGTTAGGTATTAGTTGGTTCTTTAATTATGAGAGATCATTCTCGCATAGATTCTTTCATTTCTCCATGGATCTGTTGATCATTAGACCATGTGGAAGTAGCCATTAACAATTGCGTAATGTCCATGGTAGTTGCTTTTTCAAACTCTTTTGAGCTAGTTTATACTTCAGATGAATTGTCTGATGTCACAGATGGTTCTGTGTCTGATTCTGAGATTGAGGTTGTTTCTATTCTTGCAGAGAGAGCCATGCAAGCAGGAGGATACTCTTGGGTTTTCTTTTTGTCTTCTACTATGGGTTTAGACTTTTGTGGAGCAGGTTCATCTTCTTCTGAGGAGAGACTCATTCTAGTAGTCTTTGATTTTGAAAAAGTTGGCTTAGTTGAAGCGGTTGGTTTTGAAGTGGATGGCTTTGACCATATTGGATCTCTGAAGATCTCATGTGTCATCTTGAATATTTTTGAATAGTTAGGCTGTGATGGATATGAGTATGAAGGGAAGAGTGAAGGACCGAACGGAGGAAGTAGATAAAAAGGTGGATCAAACATTCTCCTTTCTCTTCTATCCAAATCTTTATCGATCTGCCTGAATTCAGCTTTTAACTTTTGGATTTCTGCTTCATTGATGTCAAATTTTGGACCAAAGTATCCTTGATTAATAAGGCTTCTTAGGTCAGAGTCTAACCGCTTGAATTTTGACTGGAGATTATCGTAAAGCTTTCGTACATCATTACTGAGGCTGTCAAGTTTTTTGTCGGCAAGATTCGCCTGGGCTATAACCTTGTCAACTTTTGTTTCAATCTTCTGCAGGGCCTGGTTTTGTGCTCTAGCATTTTGAGTTTGCCAGTTTAAAACTTCTTCTACTTGAGTTGGAGGCTTCGTTCTCTCGTCTGGTTGCATCTCTGTTGGCTGGACATATGGTCTAGAGACCATTTTGGTTGTTTGGTCCACGTGCCTTTCGAGAATTGAGAAATCTCGATCATATGATGAAAACATCATGCACGGTATAGTTCCTGATGTGGGTAAATTCCCAGGTTTTTTCTTAAAAACCCAGGGACTATCTGGATCATCAGGGTGATACTGTTTCCTGGTTGTCTGAGGCTGAGGTCTGCAAGCTCCTTTCTTTTTCCTCCTTCTGCTACTTAGACGATCATCTTCAAGGTCCATCTGGTAGTCACAGTCTGGGCCACACGTAAAGGGATCAATATCCCATATGAAGTGACCATCAATTTTGTTTGTGAAAATCTTATACTCATTTGCTGTAAAGCAAGCAACAAAATTTCTTCTTCTGTAGATGTTGATCTGATCATAATAGACGAGGTTGTACTGGGACCTTCCTCGGGTAGTTTAAAGACAGTTTTAACCTAACCATTTTCAAACCGGATGAACGTTGGATCAACTGTATGGACGGGCTTATGATTCTGATGTAGCTTCTCATAGTTGGTGAACCATTCCAAGAGCATGAGCTTTATGATTTCTTCACGGGAGAGTTGCTTTGGAATCTGTACAATGGTTGGGATCTGATTTTCCCTTTCTGTTGTGATGAACAGAGTGTCTGGGGTATGATTTCCAGGTGCATGATTCTGTAGTCTATAAATGAGCTGATGATGGAGTGTAGCTATGTACGAAGATGAGACTTGCTCTGCACTAGTGATTTGAAGTTGGACTTTGAGACATGTGGACAGGTGTGGGTCTTTTAGTGGAATATTAAAATTTTAAAAAAATGTTAATAGAATACTACCAGCATGGAGTGTAGAAAGTGTAGTTCCTATTACTGCATGTTCGTATTTTGTATACCTAGTATCTAGAAGTGTCATACGAACAGTGACAAGTAATCCTTTTCTGCCATGAAGGGTTAAGACAAGGCTAATTGCTCCGAAATGGAGATGAGTATGGTCTTCAGCAAGCCATTGGGTAACAAGCTCTTTTGGGATTTCAAGGTCAAAGTAGTATTATTGAGAGGTACTAGGGATAAGACACTTATCAAATTTAGAGGACTGAGCGTATTCTTTAACGGTAGGTCTAGTATTGGAGATAAGCTGTCTAATAGTACGTCGGTGTCTTTTGAAAACATTGTATGAGCTTAACAAAGGAAGGGCGGACTATTCTACTATAGCAGTTTCAGGGATGTAGGAATATTATACCAAGTTTACTATTTTAGAGGCACGAGACTTTTTACAAGAACTAGGGATAGTAATAGACGAGGATAATCGAGTTGGTTCTAAGAGTTGGGTTGATTTATGAGTATGAGAATCCATGGTGTATGTGTTTTCCCCTCTTACTCTTCTTCCTTCTGATCCCTTATATCACAATCTTCTCCTTCACAAGACTCTTGTGAAGTCGCTGAGCCACCATTTAAGCTCTGATACCACTACTAGCTGAGAGCTATAAAAATCATAAAACCAATAATCTATATCACTCTATAGTCACTGCGTCCACCATGACTTTTAGCGTAGTGCTACAGGTACTTAAGTATTTATGGTCATGGAGATCGTAGTAAGGATCTTAGGCTTAAACTTTTTGATGTGCAGGATCCTCCATTAGAGGTAAATACAAAACATACTAATTAAGAGGAGAACGATTATAATATAAAAAAATAAACTCAAAATTTCAAAGAAAAAGAATAGAAATTTATGGCATGTTCTTTTTCTAAAAAACTCAAAAAAAGACAACTTGAGTTTCAACTTTATTTAAATTTATATTCTTTTAAGTTTTAACTTTATTCAATTTTACTCAACTTTATTCAAGTTACAACTTCAACTCAAGTTATAACTAAAATTTAACTCAAAAATTACACTCAAATTATACTCTAAAAGAACAACCCCTTAAAAACTCGTAATACTTTCATTGTTGCTCTTGTTATGTACTTCTCCGTCATTTTCCTTGCTAGTTTCAATTCTAGATTGAGTAATAGCAAATGAATGACACATGAATGCTGTATGCGGGGCTTATGGAGGTGCCTAAAATAGTCTGACCAGATGCCACTACCACTAGGACCACCCATCATATTTTGTCTTTGGTGATTGATTTGCCGCGCAAGTCGAAGGTTATTGGTCAATGTGATTTGTGAAAGACAAAAGCATGCGTGGGTTATGCGCAATAATAGTACATGGCATTCGTAAGAACTTGGGAATTGGGTCACCCAAAGACTGGTCGAAGCTTCTAGATTTGACCTGCCCCTCGACCCGACTAGTAAGCACTGAGTAGTATTATTACCCGATTTATGTGTTTAAATCAGTAATTTTAGTTTTAAATTTAAATTTTATGAGAGAACTATCAATGTGAATTTTTTTATTTAAATTTTTTATGAGAGAAAAATACTGTAGTAGAATTAAAATTTTAAATTTAAATGTATGAAACAAACAAATTCTTAATTTTTTCTATTCTTTTCTCTTTTTTTACAAAGCACTCCTATTTATACTAATTGGGTTAAAATTCTACTACTCGCATAAGATATGTTCTATAGATGTGTAAGTGGAGATCATAGTGGATGCTTAGTTTATGGATTTAAAACCATGATTCAAAATTAATCTCGTTTTACGTGTATTTTTTGTGAGAGAAAATACTATAACGAGTCACGAACTATGATTCGAATCATGACACGAATCTCCCTTCCAAACACACATTTAAGTGAATTGCTTGGCGATTAGAATATGCTCACTCATCTCCTCCCTTTTAATTTGGCCAAAATGTTTATAATCCTTAAACTAAAAGCTTGCATAGATCGGTCTATAGATTAAAATGTTTAGTTGTCCCGTAACTCTAGTTTTAGATACATAATCTATGTTAGAAGAAAAAAGATATTCAATCTCACAGGATTAGAATTGAGGGCTCTTACAAGTGTTGGATTCCATCGAGTGGGGCGTTACGTAGGTTTCACTGTCATTTGTGAGAGTTACAGGTTATGACCCCATGGGATTCAACAAGTTGTTAGAAGAATGCTAGCACTTGATTATAAAAGCCTGACATGAATTTGAGTGCTCTCTCAAGATGATCTTTGGCCCTGATTTTGGCGAAAAATATTTAAGAGCATTAATAGTGTTAAATAACACCACTAATAAAAACTGGGGAAATAGTAAAAAATATGTTAATATAAAAAGCTTAAGAAAGTATATAGACTAATTTTTAGTTATAGAAATTAATAGGCCATAACTTGTCAAGTTATGATTCATAATCAGATAAGTTATGGATAAATTTGTCAAGTTATGGTTCATAACCAGACAAGTTATGGACAATTATGGATAATAATTTATCAAGTTATGGTTAATAACTAGACAAGTTATGGACGAAAACAATAATTTGGCATATTTATTAACTTATGTAAACTATTGGCCTATTAATTTTAATTCATCTCAAATCTAGATCTATTTCCCTCCTTCTCCCTAAAAACTGGGTCATATTTATAGATTTTATATTATAAAACTCGCATATCTCAGTGGGTGATGTTTAATAGTAACAGTATCTTATAACGCTATCTTATAGCACAGTTCTAATTTAGCCCTCTATGTTGTTTCATTCCACCACCCCATAATAAGATAATAAAATTTTTGTGTTGGCGGCTCTGTGGAACATTTTGCTTGTTGCTCGTCAGCTTGTTCGAACTACAATACAAAAATTATCATCATCTGATGATGATTATGTGATTATGATTTTTGTATTGTATTTAAGACGAGCGTCCAACAAAATGTTATATTTTTATTCAATAAAAAATATCTTTTTTTATTCATTTAAAAAAAATCATTATTTTTTAATGTTCTATTTGATTCTAGAGGACACCAATCATTCCCTTAAAAATAATGGACTACTCTAATCACTATCATTCGGTCTCTTATATGGATGTACATTGGTCGGTTTTTGTCGATTTTTTCTTAGTTTGGTAACCGAACCGAAGTTTCAATTTTGTGAATAACTAAAACCGAAACCGTCCAACGGGGTATAAAAGCGAACATCAATTGGACCGTCATACTCAGTCGGTTCAGTTTAGTTTTGGCGGTTAACCGAAAAACTTTTAAGCATTTTATAATATTTTTAAAAATATTTTTAGTATTTTAAGTATTTTTACAATATTAGTATTACTTTTAAGTATTTTTACGGTATTTATTTTAACTGAAAGACTAGTAGATAAAGTATTATTATTAGTATTTTTACAATATTTTTTAAGGCAACCTAAATTTTCAATCTCGTTAGCCGACCAAAATCTAAAACATGAAACTGAAATTGAACTAAGATATTAAGAAGACGTTTAGTTTATAGATTAGAATTATTTTCGATTTACGTGTATTTTTTGTGAGAGAAAATACTATAGCGAACCATGAACTATGATTCAAATCATGATTTGAATCTTTTAACCAAACATTCCCCTTGATTCGGTTAACCGACCACCATTGTTCAGTCGAGACACCTGTTTCTTCGGTCTGCCCCGCTTGGTTGACAATTTTTTTTTGGACAATCCTGGTCTCTTATAACATTCTTCCGGGAATGTTTTTAGCTTGGTATATATTAATATTATTGTTTTTGGTGTCAATGGTGTGCTTGAACCTAAAATATTGTTGAAAAAATTAATGGTAAAAAAATCTTTTTTGGAATTTGGGATTAGGATTAGCATTATAAGTGCGAATAGAAAATCAAACTTTCATAATTCCTTATTTCGCTTTCCCACTTCACCTGTCTTCGCCAATCCTCGACAGAAGAAGGAATCAAAAATATAACTTCGATCTTTTTCTTTCTAACCCAAACAACAAAAGCTCGAATACCTTGACGACTTTGATAAATTCAGTTTGCTATGGTACGCCACCTTCCCCGGCGCACATTAGCATCGCCGACCAAACCCGGAGCTTCGACCGCCGATCTTGCCGCTTCCTCATGTGCGGCAACAAGAAGAGCACCGATGTGATCGAACCGAACAGCTTCAAGCCTCGATCCTCCCGATCGCCGAGACCGTCGTCGGCCGGACAGCCGTCGTCGTCGACCAATCTCAACAGCCACACCTTCAGCACCACCGGTTCCAGCCTCAGAGGCTCCTCCTACTCCTCTCTCTCCAGCTCCACCTCTCTCTCAGGAATCAAGGCCTCCTTGCCGGAGACTCCTCATATCTACGAGTTCTCCGAGATCTCCGCCGCCACCGGAAACTTCCTCAAGAACCGATTCTCCTCCTCCTCCACGGCGTCCTCCTGGCGGTGCTCTTTGCGCGGGAACCTGGCGGTCCTCTTTGCGAGTGAAAGAGGCGGTGGTTTTCCAGAGAAAGTTTCGCCGTCCGATCGACTTGCCGGAGCTCCGCCAACGGCTCTCGACGATCTGTCGGAGCCACCACAGCAGCCTAATCAAGCTCCTCGGCGCGTCGGTATCTGGAAATTGTATCTATCTCGTGTACGACTTCGTCCCCGGGGCGAACCTCGCCGATTGTCTCCGAAACTCTAGAAACCCTAGCTACACGATCCTCTCGACCTGGCTGTCGCGAATGCAGATTGCGACCGACCTCGCTCATGGCCTCGATTACATCCACCATTTCTCCGGGTTGAAGTCGAATTTCGTCCACAACCACATCAAGAGCTCGGGGATCGTCGTCGCCGAGAAATCGATGAACGCGAAGATCTGCCATTTCGGAACGTCGGAGCTCTGCGGCGAGACCGTCAGCGAGGTTCCTGATTCGGAAACTTTTGGCGAAATCAGCAGAGACAGCTCCGACGGCGGCAGCAAGAAGACTCTGAAGAAGTCGAAGAGCCGTGCGTTGAAGGTGGAAGGGACGAGAGGTTACATGTCGCCGGAGTTTCAGTTGACCGGGATTCCGACGCAGAAGTGCGATACTTACGCGTTCGGTGTGGTGATTCTGGAGCTTCTCTCCGGCGAGGAGCCATTGAAGTACAGATTGGAGGAGGGGACAGACGGAGGATATCGGCGCGTGAGTGTGATAGAGACGGCGCGTGCGGCGATCGAAGGCGGGGATTTGAGGATGTGGATCGATCGGCGGTTGAAAGATTCGTATCCGGTGGACGCGGCGGAGAATATGGCTCGGGTCGGCTTAGAGTGCGCAGAAGAGGATCCGAATAAGCGTCCGGATATGGGCCGGGTCGCCGTTGTGGTCTCCAAGCTGTATTTGGATTCCAAGAATTGGGCCGAGCAAATTGGTGTGCCCATGGACATCTCAGTTTCATTGGCTCCTCGTTAAGAGTTAAGACTGATGTTTTGACTTTGGATTGAAAATCCTCAGATTCGGAGTTCATTTTTTCATTTTTTTCCCCTTTAATTTTTATTCAAGATTGGGCCATATGTTGTTTTCTACATTTGATTCATTTGGAAAATCTCCCAGAAACTTGTAGAATATTATAGATGACGTGACTTGTGAATGACATGATACTGATGTTAGAGAGAGAAGATTGTTTTGTTTTTTTTTTTTTGTTTTTTTTTTTATTTTCATTACTGATCTGTAACTATTTCCACCGCATTGAAAGAAAATTTATTTATATATTGTGTCTCCTTTTGATTTGGTAATAAAGACACGTAGTGTTTAAGCATTCGTTAAATTAATTGAGATTAATTAATTTAATTTAATAGTTAGTGTTAATTTATTTGAGATTAATGAAAGAATTGTAATTATAATTATTACGTAAGGACTTTTACTTTTAAAAAAGGATTGTGTTAAAATTAACACTGTTGTCCCCCGAACAGTTTTAAAGTGTCGGTAACTAATTTTTCAGAACATGAATAATATGTCACTTCATACTCTATTCAAATTGAGCTTTAAAGTCGAAAAATAATATTTGTCGAGAAAGCATAAGCCCACTTTTCTTTTTTCCTTTTCTTTTTCTTTCTTTGTCTCCTTTTTCTCTCATTTTCTCTCATTATCTCTCTTTCCCACGTTCACTCTCCCTCTCTCTCCACGCCGGCTACCTACCACCGATCAGATTCTGGTGTCGATTTGTGACACCGCCCACACCATCGAAAAGATCTCGATGAGCTGAGCACGTTGACATGTCGTACGACCTCCAACTCTGCCGGAATCAACCGCAATCGCTGGCCAAAGTTTCGAAAACCACCAAAATTTTTCACCGTCGTAACTTTGTCGTCCGACCTCCGATCGGAGTGATTCCGATCCATGTGGACTCAGCTTGAAGAGACGAAGAAAGCCCAACCAGCGACATCCTTCAATTCTCACCAGAGCTACGAAATTCGACCGCCACCGTCCCTCACCGAATTATGCCTTTCCTGCCCTCGTGAGTGACACCGTCGGGCTCGTTAGACTCAGAACGAGATGTTGAGCAAAAGCCCAAACTTAATTTTGAGGTTCCACCGTCGATTGCTGGAGATTTGAGCTCGCCGTCGCCATTGTTATGCTGTAGGGTGGTTCTGACGATCTAACTGTTGGACATCGTGATTTTGGTGTCAAGATGCTTAGAAGATCGCGGGTAATGAAAGTCCTTAACCAATTTTGAGATTCCATAGTTGGAGAATTACGATCAAAGTCGCCGGATTTTACCGACATTTTTGGGTTTGATCAGATTAGATAGAGGCCGAATTGGGTGAAATTGATTGCACCATTGAACTCAGAATGGTCGATTTAGGGGGGTAGGACCCAAGTCTTCCGCATAAATGTGCTCCGGCAACCTCCGCTGCTGCTACCACCGGTGGCTGGATTTCGGCGAGTCTCAGTTCTTAAGGTTCCTGACGTCCGATCGAAGATTTGAGACCATATCCTGACTCGTTTCGACGTGCTGAATGGAATGGTGACCTCTGTTTGTGCTAATTTGACTCCATTAAAAAGTCTACCGGTACCATGCACGCAGATCGAGGCGAATCGAATGGATTCGTTGAGGTTCAGAGAGAGTCGTGGAGCTTCAAGAATAGACGGTTAGACAGCGTGAAGTTATCTGTAGATAAAATTGCTAAGAGGTAGGATATTCTTGTTCATATCCTTATTAGCCTCACATTAAATGGTTTTGGCCAATGAAAATGTTTTAGAATAAAACATGATTAAAGAAAAATGAGTTTTATAGGAAATAACATTAACAATGCTATTGAGTTTTCAATGATTTTAGAAATGAGATTTTAAAGAGTAACACTTCTTAAAATGAAATATTTTAAGAAATGATATAACGCATGTTGGCCACAGAGATCGGGATATGGGAATCATATCCTTGGTGGCATGTCTCGAAACTCGTACGGTCCACTTCTTGCTCAGTGGTGTTATAGCTCTGCATATTTTCATTATATAAATATTTTACTACTACTACATGAGTATTTTCTTTTTCTAAAAAGGATGATCGGTTCCGAGTGTATGTCTTCGGACCGTGAGTACCTTTATTTACAATATTTTATAAAATTATATCCTATTGGACCTTCCGCTCATTTTTCTTCTGTTTTCAATGTTTTAAACCCCCCTCTAGAGTTAGCGGTTTAGATTTACAGTATGACGAGTGGATGCTAATGGATTGAAGGCGCGAGATTCGAAGTGGTTAGTTTGTTTCAGATTTATAGTTTTAATTATGAGATGTACTGTATATAAACCGTATTGGTCGACATTGTCCCAAAGTTTTACTATTTTCCTTAGACTTTATGGACTGTTTTAAATATTATTTGTAAAAGAAAGTCTCCGGAGCAAACTATATTGATATTTATGTATTTATTTTTGTGATTTTTGTTAATCAGTCCAGTTTAATTAAGTTAAATTTTAAATTAAACCCCAATCTTTGGGGTCATAACATCATTTCACCGATTTAAGTTTAAAATTTGAGTTTTATTACAGTAAAAAGCTCTCAAAAACAGTCACATCTAACTTTTTTGCTACAGTAAAAAACTCTCACATAAAATCACATCTCAACTTAAATTAAAAAACTCGAATCAGCGGACTAAATGGACCATTAATTTATCAACAATACTAAAGCCCAAACCATTTTTTTTGGGACGGGGTTTGGTTACCCCCGTTTCCTTAACCCCCTCATTTTCTTTTTTTTCTTTTTGTTTTACTCACTTTCTTAAAGTTTTTTTTATCTTTTTATTTTTTTACTTTCTTTTTACTATCTTCTTTTTAAGCTATACTCCCTTTTTCCTCCATTCTTACTTTTTGCTCTATTATATATTTTACTTTTTTTTTTCTTTTCTCTAAATTGACCCCTATAAATATGCTCTTTTTAATTATCAACGCATATCCCTATTTAATTTTTTCTCAATGCATATCCCTATTTAATTTTTTTTTAAATTGTGTTTTTCTAATGAATGTTTCGTTAGTGAGGATTTTTTGTTTTGTTTTATTTTCATTCTTTTTAATCTCTTTTTTTTTTTCCTTATTTTCCTGAATGAGACAGTTTTTTTTGTTAGAGAAGGTGATTCAGTGCGGTAGGTCTCAGTGAAATCGTCACGTGCCAATCAACGAATGAATGCCTCGAAATCGCATGGCACTCTATAGTTGGTTCGCTCAAATAAATGGCTACGTGTCAGCTTCACATTTGCTGAAAAATATCACACCAATTGAAATAAAAAACATATTAAACAAAACAAAATAAAACTAATTTAAAACACAACAAAATATAAATTAAATCTTTTTTTTCTGTCTTTCAAGTCTTTTCTCACTTTTACTTACATTTCTTTTATTTATGGATTTTTTCTTTTCTTTTTTAAAAGAATAATTTATATAACTGTTATTTTAAATGAAGCATGCTGAAAAATAATCTTTCTAAAAAGGAAGAAAATATCTTGTATTGAAGTATTTCATTCTACATTTATAATGAATCAAAATGTTGAAAAATGCAATTCCAATCAGGCGTTTTTACATTCTTTTTTTTTTTCCCGAGATAATATCTATTAACTTGTTGAAAACGAAACTGAAGCATTGATAAACGGTGTCGATGTCTCTTGAGTCAAAGATAAGCACCAAATAACACGAAATTTTCATTATAACTGCACTCGAGAGGGATAAATTTTTTTCCTTTTTTTTTTAATATACTCGACAAAAATAAACTGATGAATATGATTTAGTTCACTGTATAGCTATATACGTGTATATATATATATATATTTTAAAAAGAATACAACTGTATATTATAATTCTATGTGACGTATACTTAATGTCAAATCTGACACCAAATATAGTATGTTAAATTTAGACTAAATAATATTATTTTAGAGTGATTTCCTACTTAAAAGGTTAGTATTAACACACTGATTTGGCATTGTATCGAATATGCTCTAATTTCATTATATAGCTGTAATTTAAAATTCTAAAATGTACGTTGTCAATGCCGCTGTTTTATACTCTAGACAAATTGACTATTCACCACCAACAATAAATTTCAAAAAAAAAAAATATTCCGTTCACTTCGCTGATTTGAGTTTGTAATTCGAATTGAGATATTATTTTATATGAGAGTTTTTTACTGTAGCAAAAAAGTTAAATATGACTGTTTTTGAGAACTTTTTATTGTAACAAAACTTAAATTTTAAACTCAAATCGGTGAAGTGAACGAATTTACAAGTCATCCCACTATACGATTTATGATCTTGAAAACGTTACAGCCTTGGATGTATATTTTATATTTTTGAAGCGTCGCCATCATCAACGTATTATTGGTTTGCATGTTATTTATATAAAAGAGAAAATTATAAAATTTACTCTTAAGAATGTATGAATTTAAATTTTTATCATTTATTTTTAATTAATACTATTTTACTAGTATAGTTATTTAATTAAAAAAATTATTAATTAAAAATAAAAGATAAAAATTTTGATTTGTACATTTTTAAAAAATATTTATCTCTTTTTTTTTATTTAAAAGTAGTGGATATTCAACATCCGTACTACCCAATACAATGTTGTTTTTTTTTTTTTTTTTTTTTTGTATTCAAGGAATCTAGAACTAAATATTTAGTAGAAGTTATTTATATATTAATGACTTTGACTGTATATCTACGTTGGAGGAAAAACGTTTACGGTCTCACTCTTGATGATCCAAAATAAAAGGAAGAACAAATATAAAATCATATCAACAAGGTTACCATTTCAGGCTGCGCACGCCAGGTTAGAGAAAAACATGTTCGATTGAAAACAAAGAAAACATATATATAGTCCTTAATCTAGAGCAAATATATATATATATATATAATTTTTCTAGTTGAGAACACCAGTGTTTCATATTTATTAATCATTATTTTTTTAATTTGATTTGATTTTTACCAGATTTAATACAAATAAAACAATTAATAAGCTGAAAACATCAGTGTTCCTTGTTCCTAAAAAAGAGGAAATACTGGTGTTCCCTATCCCATATATATATATAGTCCTCAGCAAAAAATAAAAAATAAAAGGAACTTTCTCTGGCGTTTCCTCTTTTTTAGGAACACTAATGTTCTGTGCTTATCAACCGCTAGATCTGTATGAAATCTAGTCAAAAGTTAAATCAGATTGAAAAAATAATACAGATCTGACGACTGCTAAGTAAGAAACACCGGTGTTTTTTAAAAATACAGGAAACACCGGAGAAATTCTCAAAACAAAAACAAAAAAGTTAATTTATTCTACTTTGTGTTACTACTAAGGAACATTCTCACAGATAAGGCGTCTCCTATACATACAAGTAGATGTTATTACATACGGATTCGGGTATGAGGTACAAAGCGGGAGAAGAGTATGAGGGTGGGGGAAGAATACTCAGCCTGCCCCAACCTCATTGCCATCCCTATTAACCCGTTATTAGACTTCTAGCATAAAATAAGAATTTAAAAAATTAAATCGTAATTCGACTAGTTATTATTAAAAAATGTATTTTATAATTAAATAAAAGAAAAATGTTTAAAGACATCATCAGCGTTAGGCATCATCATTAATAAAAGATAAACTCTATCAATAAATCTTGTGATCTAAGACCTATATTTTATTAGTGAGTTGTCATATAACTTTATTCTGAACAAAATTATCTGATGTATTGTTGTTGCGGTACAAGCCATTTTGGCGGCACGTACAAGGGGAACCACTTGAAATAGTCTCGCATTTGGGCTCGCATGTTGTGGGGGATCAGCCTGCTACGCTCGAATGTGAGGACTGTTGAAGGCATGAAAATTAATATTAGAGAAATCAAAATTTTTTCATACCTGTTGAAGCCATGAAAAATTCAAATCACAAATGTGACGGCTAGTTCTTCATCTTCCTTTTCTGTATTTTAAAACACGATATCGATGGGCAAGGCAATAAACCAATAAGCTATCGATGAGACATATAATTTGATGTCAAATATGATACCAAGTGTAATATATGTTAAAAGTAACACATAAAACAATATTGCATTAGAAAGTGATTCTTACTTAAATATTAAAATTGGGTATTAACACACTGGTTTATTAATAGATGCTCTAACTTCGTTATATAGCTGTAGTTTATATAATTCTATAATATACGTTGTCAATGCCTCTGTTTATACTTTAGACAATTAGAACATTCACTACAACAATAAATTTCAATAAATAATTTCACTTTGCAATTTGTCTTTAGCAGACGTTCTTTATCTTAGTGACTTTGACCGTATATATCTACATTGGAGAATATATATATATATAAACGCTCCTGATGACCCAACGAAAAAGGAAGAATAAATATAAAAGCACATCAACAAGCTTACTATTTGAGCTGCGCATCAGCGCATGCCAAGCTAGAGAAAAACATGTTCAATTGAAACAAAGAAAACATATAGTAATCTCTACTTGTATGTACAGAGACGGTGCAAGAAAAGTAAGTGAGAAGTGGCAGATATAATTTCAAATTTTTAAAGGAACAAACTATAAATTTTAACGTAACATACATAAAAATTCAGGTGGAGCGGCTGTCACCTCTCGATATGATGTGGTTTTACTTCTATAGATGGGTGGGAGATGCCTTTTCTGTAGGAATGTTGCTTTAACAACAACACAATAAAATAAAGTAATAAATTAAGAAAACGTCAAAAAGAGCTATGGAAGAGCTTGCTGCCGATCTTCGGAATAAATTATAGCTTAACAAAGGCCTTAAAATAACATACTTTGGGTCATTTGGGAGAGTTTGTACTTTTACTTTTAAGCATTAGAAAAAGAGAAACATAAAAGTGTTTATATAGTGCAGGAAAAAAATTTTATATTTCAGAATAGCTTTCGAACCTATTTGGGTAATCAAAAACTTGTTCGTCCGTAAGTGTACAGTGTCAAATTTTAATAGTATAAGGTGAGTGAGTATCGTCTCCACATGGTTTGGTGTTAAATTACTACTAAGTACCACGATTATTGTAACTCAACTTTATCTAGACAATCGAATTAATAGAATAAAAATAAAACTAGAACAAATATAAATACGAAAATAAAATAAAATATAGAAACTTCTATGCACAAATGTATCTAGAGTCTTGATTTCATTCACTCTTCCCAAGTTTCTCCTATTTGGTCAATACTAGCTAATTCCACCTAAGTCAAGGATCAAGTGACATAGTCTAACATCATTACCTCTCTTGAGCGTCGAATGTGATAATATTTGAGTTAATATCTCTATCTAACCCGTCTATTTATACATTTATTAACCTTAGCTCTAAAGTTTGATTATCAATGATAATGATCGTCTCTCAACCTCACAACAACCAAGACTATCTGACAAAGACCATCTAAGTACTGATCTCCTCTCCGACTCACAACACTTTAGACTGTGCTTACCAATTTAAAATTATGAACTCAATCTCTCTCGAGTATCAAATCCACAATCTAAGATCATCTAACTCATTTCTCAACAAGAGTGGAAGCATTAAGCATGGAAAAACAAACAAAAATTGGAAATGGAATCAAAACTAGCATTCAATCAAATAGTCAAAATATGGTTCAAGAGAGCTTCATCAAGCCCTTAGAATATAGAATCTAACTCAACATAAATGAATCCATAACTAAAAACAAAATCTAAAAACTTAAAAGGAAATAAAGGGAGAAGGAAGAACTATGTTGGAAGAATGATCTTCAAAGCTTGAATCCACCATCTTCTTCAAGGATCTTGAATGAAATCATTGGATTTAAGCCTCCAAAGTCCTTTTCTAGGAATTTGTGCATCTTTTTCCTCTCTTCTTTGGTTCTGCCCGCGCCTCATGTTGCGCCTGCACAAGTGGTTCTGCCCAATAAGGTCCTTGTGTTGCCTTGAGTGCGTTTTGCTCCAATTTTTTACTCCAAAATGTCACTAAGTCCCATTTAATTATTTTTCCTACAAAATAACACCAAAAACACATTAAATTAATAAAAATGCTTGAAGACTCACAAATATTTGAACTAAAAAATACTTGATTTGTCGGTAAATAACCTCCTCATCAGTAAATAAGTTAAAAACACTTAATGTTACAAAAAGTAATGTAATACTAGCATATGGATGGAAATTTTAATTTGTTGTTCACAAATAAAAGGTTAAAAATGTAAATAAAAAAACTTCTCATAAACTCTTTTCTATAAGCCCAAGAAGGTGGTTTGTTTCCAAAAAATGCTTATAGTCAAAAGCACTTTAAGATTATCATCCAAACATATTTAAAAACAGCTTTTGGACTAAATAAACTAAAAACAATTTTTTTTAAGACAATTCAAACAGGTTCAAAGTTACTCCTCTTTTATAGATACAAAGACAACGTGGTGAATAATGAACAAAAGTTCAAGTGGAGAATATTGTAATTTGTAAATTGTTACCCATCATTATACTTCAAGCATAAAATAAAAGTTTAAAAACCTAAACCATAGTGAGACTAGTTATTATTGAAAAATGTCGTATGCTATCTTTTATAATCAAATAAAATTATTATATGTTTTGTTGTAATTGCTGTGTGCGCAACTTTTGATAGTACGTACGAGGAGACCCACTTGAAATGGTCTCCTATTTTCTCGGAAGCCGCCGTGCCTCCACCTTTGGCACTAGTTGCTCCATGACACACATTGCTCTACCACAAAACCACATCGGCGAGGGGATGAGACACTAAAACAACAACGGCATTGGACACCATAAAACTCATTAGATCCCCACCTCCACTAAATTGCACCCATCGACCACAGAGCACACTCGTGAAACCCCGATCACCATATAAAGGACCGAGAGTCTGAAAGACCTCCAAACTTTGACCCTAAGAAGGTAAATTCCACTCAAACTAAACCTTACTTGAAAGAGAGAGAAAGAGTTGTTTAGTAAAACAACATGTATCTCATACTTTAAAAAGTCTAAAAGTAAATGTAACCTTTTATTGTTAATTGATGAGATAATATTTCAGTTACTTATCAATAAAAGAATGATAGCTCAATATTAATCTAATAGGTTGAGATTAGAGTTGTTGTGATCAATATAAAACATCTCAAATTCAAGGTAACACGTGACTATCACGTGAAAAGCCTCTTTTAAAGATTACAAGTGACAAATTGTTTCTATTCATTAACCGACAATAACGATGGTTTTTTTTTTAATTTTTTTTTCATAACGATGAATAAAGAGAACGACAATAGAGTTAAACACTTTGCAGTGGAAATGTCGTGTCGTTTTCATAAACCAGAATTAACCTAAACAACAACAAATTTCTAGAACTAATAATCTAAACGACATGTCTAGCATTTTGTAATTCCGGATGTTAACTTACGCCTACTTGATATTGAACAACTCTCTTGTTTCCGGAGATTGAGAAGCTCCACTGCAGTGTGAGCCAGTATTTTACTTTAGTGTGGTGGGTGTACACTTTAAAAAAAACATAAAATATATAGAAGCAATTGTGATAATAGTTTTTAAGAACTATTATAAGATGTTTGATTCATGAATTTATAATTCTGATTTTTGAAATTTAAATTTTTTATGAAAGAAAAATACTGTAAAGAATTAAGAATTGTAATTCAAAATTAAGGACGAACTCTTGAAATCAACATCCCATTAAATTCAAATTGAGAGTTTTGCGGTATGAAAAAAAATTTCCCACGTACGGTTTTGTCTTGAAATGTTAGATTTTTCATAAAATAAAGACGGTTTGTTTTTGTATACTCTTTGAATATTTATGTGATTTTGCATTAAAAAATATGTGCACTTTGGATAAGGATATACTCAACCACAAATTTTTTATTTTTATTTTTTATTTTTTATTTTTTATTTGTGTACCTTGCATTTTGGTGATAAAAAAATGGGAGAAGATGGGAAATAACAGATTTAGACAAGGGGATAAAAATTATTTGCATAATTTTGAGAAAAGGAAATTTATAGCATATGTTTAGTATATAATTTTCAAAATTTCCGAAATAGCCCTGTATCCTTGCTCTTCTCAGCCCTCCCTATCTACTCTCTCTGTGCTATCGTTCTCTGGAAGGGATAGCCAGTTGTAGAGAAATATCTTTGCAAACGTGCCGATGCTGCCACTCGCCGTCCCGAAATCGCCGTCATTTAGAACCAGGGAAGATCGCCTCTTCGTTAATTAGATCCCAACCAAGACACCGTAGACGTGTTTGTCTTCACTGGCATCCAAACACGTCATCTTCTCCGGTTCCGGACGTGTTGTCTTCTTTGGTTCTTGACGCGTTGTCTTTTCCGGCGAAGGAAACGGAAACAGAGAGAGAGAAGAGAATCGACAGAGAGAGGAGAATCTAAGAGAGGACAGAGATAAAGAGGAGAGAGAAACGAGGAAGATGGACAACGGAAAAAAAGGAAGAAAATCTGAAAGGAGTAAACTTAGCTATTCGAGTTTTTAATTTCAATTTTACGTTCTCATAAAAGTCACATTTAATTTTTTTATTATAATTAAAATTTTTTATATAAAGTCATATCTCAATTTGAATTAAAAACTCAAACGAGATCTTAGAAAATCTTATACTCAAATACTTCATTCATTTTACCGATTCAAGTTTTCAATTTCAATTTTATTACAGTTAAAAACTCTCATAAAAAGTCATATCTAACTTTTTTGTTACAGTTAAAAACTCTCACATAAAATCACATTTCAATTCAAATTAAAAACTCAAATCGGCGAACTGAACGAGACTATTAAAGATGCTATTAACTTACCATGTTAAAAAAAAATGATATTTACTTATATTAAGATTTGAAATTTGCTATTATATGCATTTTCCCTTAAAAAGTCATATCTTATAGTTTAGATTATATCATATCTATACCCTCAAAATTTAAAGTATGATTTATTCTTATATTTTCTCAATTAATCGTTAATTTAACCATAAAACATATTAAAACGCTCTTAATAAAATAATAAAGAGATAATTGTTGAATTTATCCTTAAAAGTGTATGAGTTTAGATCTTTATTTTTCATTCTTGATTAATACCCTTTTACTAGTATAGTTATTTAACTAAAATAGTTATTAATCAAGAGTAAAAATTAGAAATCCTAACCTATGTATTTTTAAGAAACATTTATCCTTTCCCTAAAATAAAAGAATTAAGAAAATTTTTCAAAATGTTTAGAATATTTAGTCTAACATATAAGGTATGAGAAAAGGCATTACAATCATAAATAAAATGACAAATATTATAAATTTTCCCTGAACATTGTCATTTGTGTAAAAATATCTCATGAACTTTAAAATATGCATATTGTGCTCCATAAATTTTGTCACTCGTGTCAACATGCTCACTGAGTCTAACTTTGTTAAGTTTTTTTTAATGAAAATGCTTACAAGTACCCTAAACTTTATCACTTGTATCAATATACCCAATGAGCTTTAAAATGTACTATTGTGTCCTTGAACTATGATATGTCTCTAAATTTTCTCCCTTCATCTTGATTCTATCAATTTTTTAAATGAAAATATTGATATGACCATTAAATTACTAATTATCTATAATATTTAGGGTTATTGAATGCATTCCCCTCTAAAAATGTTAGTTAGGCATAAATTTTCAAAACATTAGTTAATTAGAGGCAATAAAGATGAAAAAAAAGAGGAGCAAATCTAAGTAATGTAATAGATTTTGTTAGTTTTTTTCTTAGTGTCGACATAAAACATGTTTATGCTTTATACATATATAGCATTTTTAAATCTAAATACGTTTAGATTATTTATTTTATTTTACCTTTTTTTTAAAAAAAAATTCAACACAAACCTTAAAAAACCCATTAACTTAACAAACTTTAAGAAAAAATCTTTAAAAAAACATGTAATATAAAATTCAAGAAAAAATTTACCATTTATATTGAGGAACCTATTAATTTAATAAACCTATTCCAATGGAAAAAGAAAAAAAAACTAAAAAAATTAACAAACCTATTACATTAACTAATATTATTAGAGGGGAAGACATTCAATAAACCTCAGATATCATAGTTAATTAGTAATTTAATGGTCATATCAACATTTTTATTTAAAAAATTGATAGAATTAAGATGGAGGGAAAAAATTGGAGACATATTATAGTTTGGGGGTACAACATATACATTTTAAAGTTTAAGGAGTATATTGACACAAGTGACAAAATTCATGGGGTGTTTATAAGCATTTTTGTTAAAAAATTTGACGGAGCTAGACTCATGGATATGTTGAGGCAAATGATAAATCAGGGGGCACAATATGCACATTTTAAAATTCAAAGGACAAGTTGGCACAAGTGATAAAATTTAGAGGGAATTTTGTAAAATTTGTCCTAAATAAAATGATCAAGTTTACAAAAGAAATTTAAAAATGAAAATAGATAAAGAAAAAGTGCAGTTGGGCATAAACGAGAATATTAAATTTCAGTGGTGGCAAAATAAAAACATTAGAATTTTGTATGGATGAAATTGTAATTTTAAAAATTTTGACTGGGGGCCTGCCGCCCCTGAGCCCCAAGAACCTTCTCTTCTTTAACATCTTTCCATTTCTCTTTCTCATTATTATTCGAGAGTGTTACATAGAAGCTCTTTCACCTTCCAACTTGCCATGGCGGTTCGTGCTTTTCAGAGGCGAATAGCCTCCTTCTTATGCCATTGTAATCTCCCTCAGAACCCTCTTCTAAAAGGTTGGTTTTACCTCTCTATCTCTCCCTATATATACATACATATATATATATATATATATATATATATATATATATTCGTCGGACTCTATTTTTCTGTATTTGTTAGATAGTTGCTTTTAATCAGTGGAACAAGATATGGGTATTGACTGTTGATTATTGATATTGGATAAAACTTGTTTCTTTTGAGTGCTTTGAATTATATGGCATCTGGGTATGGCGTTTTATGTTATAAAACTGTCCCATCAATATTAGATTAAAGCTTGTTTGGTTTATGTAATTGGGCTTATCCTACATCTGGGTATTGCCTTATATGATGAAACTCTTCCTATTGGAGTTCAGCAAGAGCTCTATATATTCCTTTTTTTTTTCCAGAGGAAATGAAGAAGTTGAGGATGTGGATACTTTTTTGAGGGTTTCTTTTTAATTTGCAAGGTAGCACTTAAAAAATTAGTTTTTCTTTTTCATATTATTGCAGCAGTTATGACAAATAATTATTGTATTTATAATGAGAATTGGTAATTATTATAATAACTGGGGTAATCACTAGCACCGCACTCGGCAGTGTCACAAAAAAAAATATTCAAAACAATGATATCCGTAAAATATTTTTTATTTTTTTTACTGCAGTAAAAAGAATTAAATCTTGTTGCCTGTTGCATGTATTGCCTAGCGGTAATTCACATACTTTAAGTCCACCCTGTAGTATAGAGTTCAAATCACCCATCCTTTTTTTGGAATATTGATGGTCACTTAGCATTCATAAGAACAATTGCATCTGTTTCATTTAGGCATGAGTAGTATTTTTTTCTTAGTGAGTTGGAAAAAAAAAATGCTTTCCTTATGTTCAATCTTGAGGAGGAAACACTTTCCGTTTAGCTTATTGCAAGTTGAGATATAAGTCTAACTGTGATTGTGGCCTTTGAAGTTTTGCCTTTCCAGTTTGTAAGATCAGTATTGTCTTGGTATTGTTTCTTTCTACTAATTCTAAGGAGCCAAATCTTTGGAACAGTTAATAAACAACAGTTTCTGTTGATTAGATAGACATTCATTATCATAATCAATTGTTATTTCTTATATTCGTGGTTGAATCGCGAATAATATGTTGAATGTTGATCATACTCAGAAAAATATTAAGATTTTTGAGTTTGAAATTATGGATCTTGCACCAAATAGGAGGATGAGAGCATAAAGATTGCAGTAAGGATAAAACATTTGACACTCTTTTCTATGTGAATGTCTTTCCCGCTTAAACTTAATTGAAGTTGGTGAATCATTTACCTGTTGCCCTTTTTCTATTTTGCTCTTTCCCTTTCAAAACTTAATTGAAGTTGATGAATCATTTACCTGTTAGTGAGAGAGGGTCTGGGAGTTTCACAAGAGTTTGGGTTCTGGGGTAGGTGGTCTGCCTTTTCGCCGGGCTGCCGGCCTCCAAATCTTGACAGAAAATCGCAGTGGTCACTGGAGACGGGTTCGTGTTGACAGAAGTATGGGTAGCCACTGGAATGGAGCTGTTTAAGGGGAAGAAGCCGCCGGTTTTTTGCCGTAGAGCTAGGACGCGTTCACCGTGGGATCCCGTTGAAATTCCGGGAACTAGATTGCGGGAGGGAGGCGAAGAAGATGCTTTGGCGTGTGTGTCAATCGCCACTGGTTGAAAAAGGCGTGTGTGCCTGACGCATGGCCGAGTTTCAAGTGCTTTTAGTGCCGTTTTGGGAGGCTTTTTCCGCTACCATTTCAACCGGTCTTCTCAGATTTTCAGCGTTGAGGGACTCGTTCTTCTTGGTTTGATCTCTTTGGTTTTCTCTACTTTTTGTGTTAAAGTTTCTGTGTTTGTAATAAGGGCGGTGGTTTCCCTATCTGACTCTCTTTTGTTTTGTTGTTTGATGCTAGTTTTCGGTTATCGGCTTAAGGCCGTTTGTATGCTTTCCGATTGTGTGGGATCCTTTGGATGGTGAACAAATATAGATGCAGTTACTCATATAAAATGCTATCCACACCCTACCATTGTGTATTAGTACTTATTATTGGTCTGATTAGAATTTTTTCTATGCGTTTTTGATGTCCTCTCTTTGTGGGAGTTGGTGATATGTCCTTCAAGAGCTCAGAAGTCCATCTCGATGGGAGGGTTTTCTTTAATTAGAGCATTAAGTGTGCCTTGTTATTAGTGTGCCGACATTTTCTCTCGTTTTTGGGCCTCAGGCGTGTGTCTATCCCTCCGATGGGTCATTAGCATTGTATCGGATTGTATGTTTCTCAGTTTTTGTTTAAATACAATTTTCATTTAAAAAAATAATAATATGGGTATGGATTTTTACATCTTACTCCGGATTAATACTCTAATAATAATAACTTTAAAATGGGAAAACATATAAAACGGGCATATAAAACGGGCTGGGAGGGCTGGGGCTCAATCACCATCCAAAAACATCTGGCCTCTAGGCAATACAGATACGCTCTCTCACGTTTTAGCTGCTTCGTTCGGTTGCTCAACAGTATAGAAGAAAAGCCATGGCAAGTTATTGTACTCTCTTATGCACCCAAAAGCCCCACACCCATTTCTCTCACCAACAAAAACTTCACTTTCATTTTGCTTTCAACTGCAAGGAGCCTCTCAAAAAGTCATTCCATGGTGATTTCTTCAATCCCTATTCGTTTCAATTGTGATTTTCCATTTGGGTCCCATCAATTTTTAATTTTTTTTTTCTTTTATTGGAAATTTCACTAGGACTTTAATTTCTTGCTCTTTGAGTTTAGATTTTTCATTACTGTTGACAGTTAGTTCAGTGTCGAATTTGATGGTTTTAGTGAATGTTTGTTTAAAATTAAAATACTCAATTGGTTTGTTTTTTGTTTTTGTTTTTTTGTTGCTGTTGGGTTTTCTTTTGATGATAACTGGTTGAGCTTGGTAGGACGGAAGATACTTGAATTGGAAAATAGTAGAAACAAATACGCTTGTAGTTGATTATTAGTATTATTATTATAACTCTTACATGTTTATTATTATTTTTTTTGAACAATTCAAGAAAGAAGAATATGATATGGGCATTCAGATAACACAAATTTGAATGTGGTGTGTACTATTTCTTTTATTAGTTTAGATTATTGGCTGCATTTAGAGAAGCACTTTCCGCGGTTGGTGCTATTTTGAGTTTTAGATTATTTTGGGCACTGTTTTTTGTTCAATACTTAATTTTCATAGTTTTTTATTGGAGACGGTTTATGTGTAGATGATATAAGTGGTTGTTATCATGTATGGTTGAGCTCGCTAAAGAATCAAGGAAATTCTATGCATGGAAGATACTTGGAGTGGAAAATGGTAGAAAAAGATATATTTACTACCCATTTTTCATTATCTTTAAATGAAAGGGAACAAGTTTAGCCACCTTTTAGGAACTGTTGTTAAATGAGAAGCGTATGATGTGGGCTTTCAGAGAAACGCAAAATTGAATGTCTTGTGTGCTTATCGCAAGTTGAGATTTAAGTCTAACTTATGATTTTGGCCTTTTGAGTTTTGCATTTCTAGGTTGTAAGATTACTGTCTTGCTATCTTTTCTTCGGACTAATTCTAATGAGCCTGTCTTTTGGAACAAATCATTAAACATTCGATATCACATTTTGATCAGGCACAGAAACATGTATGACTATTTGAGCTTTGAACTTGTGGATCTTGCACCGAATAGGAGGATGAGAGCATAAAGATTGCAGTAAAAATAAACAGTTCACTTTTTGTCAAAGGTGTCCCCCCTCCCCCTGTTTTTTTGTAGATTAATTGGCACTAAATACAATTACCTTGTTCACTAACTTTACTTTCTGTTCTATGCGGATGTCTTCTGCTTAAAACTTGATTGAAGTTGATGAATCTTTTACTTATTGTCCTTTGGATATTTTGCCATTTCCTTATTAAATAACAATATGTTATTGTTTGCAGAACCCTATTGGCAATTTCCTCCTTTTGCCGCTACCTTCCTTAGCCGATATGAGTTCTGCAAAAGAGGCATTCAGACGCAGAAAGAGCCAATCAGCCCTGCCGGTGAAGATTTGCAGGAGGAGGATTCTGTAAGCGTGAGACTGACTTCGGATTCCGTTAATGTTCCCTCACGAACAGATAGTACCACCTCTGCTTCTGATGTGAAGTACTCTGCTGCGTCCAACTTGAGAGCGTCTCCAAGACATGATCTTGCCATGATCTTCACCTGCAGGGTCTGCGAAACGAGGTCTGTCAAGACGGTCTGTCGAGAATCATATGAGAAAGGAGTGGTGGTGGTGCGGTGTGGCGGATGCAATAACCTCCACCTGATGGCCGATCACCTTGGGTGGTTTGGAGAACCGGGAAGCGTCGAGGAGTTTCTTGCTGCTAGAGGGGAGGAGGTGAAGAAGGGAAGTAGTGACACATTGAGTCTCACTCTTGAAGATTTAGCCGGGAAGAAACCCGGAGAGTCTAAATTTTGATTATTAAATAGTGCTAAAGAGGTTTTTTTATTTTTTTTTTATTTTTTTTTTTAGCGTTAAAGTGGTTTGGAAAAATTGAAAACCTGTTTGGTTTGGCAGAAACTTGGTGATATCGTTATATAGCTTCAGCATCAACTTTGGGGGGGGGTTTATTTTTTTTATTATTTATTATTTATTTATTTTTTTCTCTTTTTTTTTTTTGGCTATGAATAAACATCTTTTTAAAAGCCCGGAGGCAGCAAACAGAAATCACAGAGGGACTTTTTCCTTTAAAGTTTCAACATTACGAAACAAAGCCTTATGAGCAAGTTCATGAGCCAAAATCCATCTGAAAACTATCCTAGAAGGATCCATGATTGCCGCAACAGTATGAAGGAAGGAGGAAGTCACTGTCCAGTCTGGACGAGGTACTCTAGCCGACAAAGCCTCCATGCACACTTTAGAATCCCCTTCCACTACGAGAGGGCTCTCGAGAGGTAGAGAGAGCCTAACAACAAACTCATAAGCCTTTAATTCAGCATCTAAGGCCGAACTTGCTTCACAGGGCTTGAGCCATCTCTTAAGGACATTACCATGACAATTGCGCAAAACTACTCCAAGCCTTGCCTTGTTTCTCTCAAAAGCAGCAACACAAGAAAGGATATTACGGCCATAAGGAAGATCACCAGAAGGGGGAATATTTGCTACTTCAGTGACTTGAGATTGCCCCGTCAAAACTCGCTTATGATCGTTGAACAAGCAGTTGATTACCTTTAATTCTTGCCTCAAACAGTGGTCTTCTCCCTTAAGCACTCGCTCATTCTGCATTTTCCACAGCTAGTAGAGGCATATGGCACCCTAAATAATAAATTCTTCAAATGGAATACCATGGGCCATTTGACACATTCAGCTCCATTCTAAAGAGGTAAATTCTCTGTCTTGATGCCCAAGGACTAGCAAACCAGACAAATTTTGCCACTTGGGCACATAAGGCAAATATGAGCATCAGTCTCCAAGGTACCTACACAAACTGAACACACGATGTCAGTAGAAAACATCCCCATCCAGGCCTAAGTAGGGAGAAATCCATTTGCAAGGAACTTGTACGCGCTCTTGACTGAAAATTTTCCCGATTTAGAGGGCCTCCACATGAACATATCACATGTTGGTTCCGGTAGGGGTTTAGTCCTCAAAATAGCCTCGCACGACTCCTCATCAAACAATGACCGAATAAGGCTTACATTTTACTCCCTAGAGTTTAGGAGGAGCAAATCAATTGCTTTTTGATAATCCAAGGGGTGACTAGCTGCATTCGAGCATCTTGGATTGAAGGTTGCTCTGGGAATGCCCAATTGAAGCCAAGGAACCCAAGGTCTTGACCATATGTCGATTGACCCACCATCCCTTACAAGAGCACAACTCCTTTTCGCCATCGACATCCCAAAAGGATCCCCCTCGAAAGTATTTGTGTTTCAGAAGGTCCCCCACAACACAGGCTTATCTGAAGCCAATTCCCACTCCAACTTAGCCAGTAAGACATTGTTAAAGTTTAAAAAACTCCTAAACCCCACCCCACCACCCACTTTCGGTTTGCAAATCCCCTACCAACAAGTGAGTGCCAGAAAATGACTCCTATCTGGCCTATCAAAGTTCACCAAAATCGTCGAAGAATCGCATCCATGCCATCACACAACCCTTTCGGAATCCGAAAGGTCGATAGAGAATATATAGGTATAGCTTGCGCAACCGCTTTGATCATAGTCGATCTACCCGCCCATGATAAGGTTCTAGCCTTCCACCCTTCCAATCTCTTCATCAACTTCTCCTTGAGGAAAGCAAAATCAGAAGATCTGTTGCGAGAGAGAAATAAAGGATTGCCAAGACATTTCTCATCTCCTTTCATTTCTCCCATTCCACAAATACGCAGAATGCACCCTTTATCTCCGCTCCAACATTTATGGAGAATAGACCACTAGATTTTACCTTACTCACACACTATCCCGACCATCCTGCATAGAGCTGAAGGCATGACATCAGGGCCCTAACCTCGCCTTCATTTGCGTGACAGAAGAGGAACGTATCATCAGCGAACATAAGGTGCGCAACCGGAGTGGCCGATTCAGCCAAATAGATTCTATGTAACTCCCCTGTCTCAATTCTCAGAGAATAAGTTTTGACGAGACCTTGCTACACAAAATAAAGAGGTAGGGGGAGAGAGGGTCTCCTTGACGGATACCTCTACTCGGGGCAAAGAGGGGTAGCGGACTGCCATTAAGGAGCACCGAAAAGGAGACAGACTCCACACAATACATAACCATGTAGCATAGTTTCTCACAATAGCCATTAGCCTTCAATACCCCCCTAAGAAATTCCCACTCAACTCGATCATAGACCTTGTGCATATCCGTTTTCACAGCCATGAGTCCTCCCTTGCCACGCTTTCTTTTGATAGTTGATCGTTATCTACCTCCGAAACCTTGTCAACGAACATATCATCAAACTCGGGAAGAATAGATGGATTAGAAGTCCGGAACAGGGGTGGGAAAGTATTGGTTATATTTAAATATATGAGATTGTTCCTGTCCGTGTAAACGTTTGTTGTTAAAAGACAGCAAAATTATCTTTGTCATATGTCGTTTGCGTTTATGATGTGCTTTAAACGACAGCAAAATTATGTTGACAAACCATAGGCCGTTCAAGGCTCATTTACTCTGTCTATATGTCTTCTTGCTTTTATTGATTTTTGTCAAAGGAAGGCAATCTTTTTCTCCACTTCTTCCATCTTCTAAAGCGCAAATTTAAAATGAATTAACTTAGCTCAATAAATAAATTTGTGTCACATAATTGGTCCCTAACTTTTTAATTTTAACATATTACGCTGAATTTATATTCTTTTACACTTTTCGTTTATGACACTAAAAATAACTTAAGATTTCTAAAATTTAACATAAATAATCATATGCTTATCGCATAAAAAGTAAAAACTTAACATAAATATTTACATTAAATACAAAATGATTTTACTTTTATGGATTTTAACAGAAGTGAAGAGAACATTTTGTACATAATAGAACTATTTACAAAATGTTTTCAATTATTACACAATAAATAGGGATGTAATTGTATAATATAAATTGTAATTTTAGTGTCATAGACAAAAGCTATCAAAAACAAAGATCAGTAATATATCAAAATTAAAATTCAGTGATCAAAAGAATATAGAACGAAGTAAGGGTGGTTACGCTCGGTTTAGACGGTCTTTTTGAGAAACCACTAATCAAATTCAAAATAATTTTTCTTTTAAGCAGTTTAAATTTTTTTGATAAAATTTAAATCAAACTAAAGCAATCATAAGTGGTTTAGGTGGTTTGAGCTTATGAATAAATTTTTTTTTAATAATTTACAAAAATTATAGTCGTTAATCCATAAAAATAAAAAAATTTAAGTTTATAATTTAACTCAAAAATAGTAAATGTCTAAAAGTTCACAATTTAAAGTTTTAATACAATCTAACAAAAACGTGATAAGGTGTATTTTATATGTATAGAACCTTTATTATAATTTATAACTAATAAAAATTAAAATAAATAAAAATATTTTAAAAACATATGTATATTCTTATACAGATTATGAGACGGTTTGAGAAGTCCATACCACAAGCCAAACTGTCCAAAAATTTAAATTTAAAAAATAACTAAACTGCATAATAATTTAAAAATAATCGACAATTTAGCTCAGCTTGATTTGGATTAAATAGCTTGGGCAATTGTTCCACTAGCTAGGACAAAATTCTCACATGTCCGTTTCGTTATTACAACCTTCTTTTTTGATGTCAAAGACCAGAAGCTACGCGCAAATTCTCATTGGATCTCGGTTGTTCTTAACAGCGATGGCTATTCATTTAAGTCTTCGGGTAGCACCACTAGATCTTCAACAAGGTGGAAATTCTCGTATTCCGTATGTACATGTTCCTGCGACTCGGATGAGTATTCTTGTTTATATCGCTACGGCTATAAACACTTTCTTTTTCCTATTAACAAAACATCCCCTTTTTCTTCACTCTTCCGGAACCGGTACAGAAATGGGTGCTTTTTTTACGTTGTTGACCTTAGTTACATGCAAGCAAATGGTTTTTGAAAAGCGCTAGAAATCATGGTCAACATTTTTACAGTGCTTCAGCGGGGTTTGACCTTTATTTGGTATACTTAAACTCATGTCGTACAGCCGCAGCAAAGCAGAAATTCTCGTAGATAAGATAAAAATTTTCATTCTGTACATGCCAAATCATGAATTAGTTTATAGGATTTTTTAAATGTCCCTAAAACGATATTTTAACTTTTAAATTTTATTAAAATTAAATCAGATTAAAAAATTTATAAAATAGATAATTACTAATATAAATTTAACAGTTAAAAAAAATAAAATCATCGGCCGTTTCACTTTTCTAGTACTACGGGAGAAACTCCCAAATTAATAATAATATCATTGAAACCAAAGAACTTCTCGATCTCCATCCAGACAGTTATACACTCTCTCACGTCTCAGCTCAGGGGGCCTTTCGTTCGCTTGCTCAACAGTAAAGAAGAAAAACCATGGCAAGTTATTGTGCTCCGTCTTCGTTTTCACCTTTTATTCACAAGTTTACTGGTAGGAACTCCATGGCTATGATGGGTTTGCTCTCTTATGCACGCAAAAGCCCCACGCCCATTTCTCTCACCAGCAAAAGCTTCACTTTCATTTCGCGTTCAACTGCAAGGAAGCCTCTCAAAAAGTCGTTCCAAGGTGATTTCTTCCACCCCAATTTGTTTCAATCATGATTCTCCATTTGGGTCCCATCAATTTTTAATTTTTTTCCTTTTATTGGAAATTTCACTGGGACTTCAATTTCGTGCTCTGAGTTTAGTTTTTCAGTACTGTTGACAGTTAGTTTAGTGTCGAATTCGGCGGTTTTAGTGAATGCTTGTTTAAAATTAAAATACTCAATTGGTTTGTTTTTTGTTTTTGTTTTTTTGTTTCTGTTGGGTTCTCTTTTGATGATAACTGGTTGGGCTTAGTAGGACGGAAGATACTTGAATTGGAAAATAGTAGAAACAAATACGCTTGTAGTTGATTATTAGTATTATTATTATTACTCTTTTGCATGCTTATTATTATTATTTTTTTTTGGAACTATCCAAAAAAGAAGCATATGATATGGGCTTTCAGATTAGTGGCTGCATTTAGAGAAGCAGTTTCCGGGTTTGGTGTTATTTTGAGTTTTAGATTATTTTGGGCACCGTTTTCTGTTCAATACTTAATTTTGATGGTTTTAGTGGGTGCCTAAAAGTCACCAACTGGATATTTCATATCAGAAAAATAGGTCTTATTGGAGGTGGTTTATGTTTTGATGATAAAAATGATTGTTATCATGTATGGTTGAGCTCGATAAATAATCAAGGAAATTCTATACATGGAAGATACTTGGAGTCGAAAATGGTAGAAAAATATATATTTACTTCCCATTTTTCATTTTCTTTAAATAAAAGGGTAGGGAACAAGTTTGGCCACCTTTTAGGAACTGTTGTTAAATGAGAAGCATATGATGTGGGCTTTCAGAGAGACGCAAAATTGAATGTCTTGTGTGCTATTTCTTTTATCAGTGAGATCAGTGGCTGCACCTACAGAAGCGGTTTCTGGGTTCGATGACATGGTTTCTGGGACCAAGCGGAAGTACTACATGTTAGGTGGGAAAGGTGGTGTAGGAAAGACAAGTTGTGCTGCTTCACTTGCTGTGAAGTTTGCAAATAGCGGTCATCCTACTCTAGTGGTTTCCACAGACCCAGCTCATTCTTTGAGTGATTCCTTTGCTCAGGTTTAATGCGTCTTCTTCCCTGTTTTCGATTCATTGAAGTAGTTGTTTAGTTACTTCCTACTTATAGTTCTTGAAAGCTTGAATGTCCTTATGCGTGCTCTAGGATTTGACCGGGGGAACATTAGTGCCAGTTGAAGGACCTGATTCTCCACTTTTTGCTCTCGAGGTATGCCTGCGTTTTCTTCCTGCACAGAAATCTTTGAATCTTCCTGATTTTGGTGCAGTACCTCAAGTGCTTGTATAGATGCTCAATATTGTGATACTATGAATTTTGTGGCTTTGATGATTTTTTAGTTTCATCTACTTAGGAAGTTAAATGTGTAGTTATCCTACAGATAAACCCTGAGAAGGCTAGGGAAGAATTTCGCACGGCAGCTCAGAAAAGTGGCGGAACTGGGGTCAAAGATTTCATGGATGGTATGGGTCTCGGGGTGCTTGCGGAACAGGTAAATTGTTATATGAGGATATTAATTTCTTAATCTGCTTGTTTTATTCCATGTTCAAGCTAATGTTAGTGTGTGTGATTTGTGTTTTCAAACCTCAACAACATTATCTCTGCTTGGCTAATGCCCTAATTGGGATCCTGTTTAGAGATACAAAATAGATAAATAATAATAATAATAGTAAAAAAGTAGTGTGCATGTGAAACTGAATTTTCTCTCTTTTTTCTATTTTTCTTTCTTTTTTTTTTTTTTTTGATTTTTGATCCTAGTAGCGGCCCTTTTATACCAATGAACCAAGGAAGTGTAGGAATGTCAATTGCGTCCCTTGATATGAAATCCTTGCTTCTCTCTAACTTTTCTTGTGTTTTTTGATTGAAAAAGTTAGGAGAGTTAAAACTGGGAGAACTACTAGACACACCTCCTCCGGGTCTGGATGAAGCTATTGCAATTTCAAAGGTATAAAGTATCTCCTTTTTCTTTTTTTTTTGGCTTGCAACACTGGAGATGGCATGTATTTAATTCTTTTTTTCCCCGGCTAATGTTTTATATTCTCTTTCAAGGTGATACAATTTCTTGAGTCACAAGAGTATATCATGTTTACCCGCATAGTTTTTGATACTGCACCTACAGTAAGTATTTAAATACCGACAATGTGGTTTGTCACTTGGACTTTCAAGTTGTTTGTTGTTTGATGGCTTGCTCATAACAGGGTCACACTTTGCGGCTTTTATCCTTGCCAGATTTCTTAGATCGTTCAATAGGCAAGATCTTGAAGGTTGGAATGTCAATTCTTTTCATTTTCGCTTTGCAATATCTAAACTGACGTATTTATGTCTTACTAATGTAAATGAGTGCTTTTTGGCAATTTCATTTCATTGGCATTTATCTTTCATTGACGATGTGTATTATAGCTCAAACAAAAAATATCTTCAGCCACCTCAGCCATTAAGTCTGTTTTTGGGCAAGAAGAAACCCGGCAGGATGCGGTAAGCTTGATGTCGTTTGAGCTGCTATTTTGTTGTATTTTACGGGAGATTTGGATCAATCTGAGTTTAATCGACAATGCAGGCTGATAAACTAGAGCGACTAAGGGAGAGGATGATTAAAGTGCGTGAGCTCTTTCGGGACACTGATTCAACGGAGTTTGTTATTGTAACGATCCCCACGGTAATACCTCTAGAAATGTGTCCTGTTTTTTGTATTATTTTCTTGCTTACTTCATCCATTTTGAGATGTGATTCATTATCTATAATGCATAACTTAGTCCCTTGACAACATCGACCTGGTAGAGTTTTTATATGCCTTCTCCTCTTCCCTTTTTGTGTGCTTACCAAAAAGAATTCTGTGCCAAACAGTTTGTTTTCTCCTTAATTTCTCATTGAGATCTTCAATTTTTTTATCGAAAGGTGATGGCGGTTAGTGAGTCCTCTAGGCTGCATGCCTCTTTGAAGAAGGAAAATGTTCCGGTAAAAAGGTTGATTGTTAATCAGATTCTTCCACCGTCTGCCACAGATTGCAAGTTCTGTGCAATTAAACGGAAGGTACTGCTACATTTCTCTCTTTTGAAGAAAACTTTTGGTATTTTTCTTCCCACTTGTTATGAATTTTCATAGTACCAAGTTAGATCTGCTAATGAATTAAACCACTTGAATGCAAGAAATGCCCCCAAAATGAACCCTGCCCAATATACTACATTTAGACATCTGGTTCTTGTTGTTTGAACTTAAAAGTTCGGAGGCTCCTATGGTACAACCAGTCAAATCTGGTCTTTACCATGCAACAGTTTTTCAGGTATTTAACGACGGTAAAAGATTTTCTGGACCTTCAAAATTTTTTATTGTTGGGTCTCACCCTATAATAGAAGCTCAAATTTCAATGGCTAATTCAATGTGTAATAAATTGCTTGTCCAGTATAACGAAAAAAGGCTTGTCGTGCTGTAGTTTTGGCTAAAAGGTTGTCTCTGTATCTTATTATGTTTACTGTTGAGGTAAGAAACAACTAAGCATCAATTGCTTCTTCTGTCCTTGAACGATTCCAGGATCAAATGCGTGCTCTCGATATGATCCGGAGCGATCCAGAGCTCTCCAACTTGACGTTGATCCAGGCACCACTAGTTGATGTAGAGATCAGGGGTGTTCCTGCTCTTAGATTTTTGGGCGACATTATCTGGAAATAACTATATCCACATTATAATCTTTACCTTTTTACTTTTTGCATCCTTAAAGAGAAAGGGTATAAAAGATCACTTCCCGGAACAATTAGCAGATCCATGGTAATTGTATGGTTTAGCTAACATGAGCTGAGTTCATTCGGTTCTTCATGTGTATGTATTTTACAGAAAACAGAAAAATAAAGATCTCAAGCTATTCTTTTTATTCAACAAGAACTACATCTCACTCAAACTTCTTTCCTCTTTTGTAATGATTTTAACAATCGGACTCGGGTAAATGTTCGATTTTTGATGCTAGTGGGTATCTAACCAATCATGTGATACACATCACTTAATAAACACAAACATTAAAGCATAGAAAAGTCAGCATTTCAAATTTTTAATATTGTGATATAATGCGACCGGTTCGACACCATTTGAGACACCGAAATTTAACAGAGAATCTAACTCTTCTCTTTAAGAATTGTATTATGGGGATTTATGTTTTAGACGTTTAGGTTCTCTCTATAATAGTTAATTTTTTGTACTTCGGAATAAAATAAAATACAAATACGACGGAATTTGATAAAAATATGATCGTTGTTTGTATAGTTCTGTTAATGTTATTGATAACAAGTGAAGAAATTGTTTTCTTCCACCCTCTTGTTCCTTAACCTACTAAACCACCAATATATGGAATCCCAGTGGATGGCAGCCACAAATGTCCCTGAATAAACTGAGCCACTGTGAACTCATTAGCCATTGATGAGTTGGTGATTACATGAAAACCTGGCCACTTGACCCTCCCACCAAGCACTGAACCAGGTCCTTGATTCCTATACTCTGCATAAAAAAGAGTATCAAGTCCATAACTCCCATTCCACTCAAGCCAGCCCTGAGGTGCCACAACATTGCTCATGAAAGATTTCATAAATATTGTGCGCGAGAACATCCCCCACGGCCGACCGAGGTAAGTAGGCATGTTCAAAGAAGGCGCCAAATCTCCGTGTGCCAGAATGTGGCAAAATTGGAAGGAGAAGCCAGAGACGTCGGCTGAGGAGTTTCGACCATTGGCAGTGATGACATTCTTCTTCCCGACGTCGTTTCTTCTTGCGAAAATTAGGCAGTTCTGGAAGACGGCCTTTCCGCGGCCAAAGACAGAGTCCACAGTGCCCGTGATCTCACATTTTTTGTAGAATTGGCGGTTGTTGTGGGCGTAAAGAGAGTCTTGGTAGCCGCTTATCTTGCACCGGTAGAAAGCAGAGCGATCGGCGCTGGACCGGAGTGCAACAGCTTGGTACTTGCTTGGTCCGGCCGTGTTTTCGAATCCCATGTTCATTGCCACGAATCCTTGGCCGTTCACAGCTGCAAAATTTGCAAAGGAAAAAAACAATGCTTGTTGGAGCAGTGGTAACATTGCACAGCTCAGGATATTTAACAAAATTTTAGAGGAGAAAAAACTCAATAGTTCACATATCTGTGAAACAGCTTAAGAGGAGAAATACTCAAATTCTTTCAGTGGGGACATTAAACAAAGAAACACAAGTGTAGGTTTTCTATTAGATATTAAATGTTGTTTTGTGTAACGACGTGTTACAGTTTCTCTTAATATTTCGGAACATAATTGAAATTATTATTTTTTAAAGTACATATAGAAATTAACAAGCACTGTAAAATTTTAATGTAGACACGAGTCCTAAGTTAAATATATGTGTAGATTCGCCCCTGATTCAAACGCAGTAAATTAGTAATATTTTTTTTTCTGTTAAAATAGTGAATTAGAGTCTGTTTAGAATGTATATTCAAATCGTAATTCTTAATTTGGACGTTTGAAATTCAAATTGTTTGTGAGAAAAAAACGCTATAATAAAATAATGATTTGAGTTTAAGTATACGAAACAAAGTGGCTCTTAATAATTCAGTTGTACTAAATGTTATTAAGATACTTTCAAAACCAAAAGAAAAAGAAAATGTACATATACTTGAAAGTGTTACGTACCAAATGTTGCAGTATGATACGTATCCCAGCCGTCGGAGAAGCTCCGGTTGCCGGAGACAACGGTGAGGTGCATACCTTCTCCGATCATCGCCAAGTTCCACTTCTGTGCATCCACATTCACGTACTCTCTATAAACTCCTCTCTTAACAAATATAACATAACGTTCTTGGCAATAATTTGGTGCTGCCAAAACTGCTTCCATTATTGTCCTGAAACTCCCGGTACCGTCTTGCGAAACGGTGACGTTTGGAGATGAATAACGCCTAGAGGCGTTTAAAATGTTCCAATGTTTAGAATCGCCATTAGTATTAGTTACGATTTGTTGTCGTACTTGGACCATGTTTAAGAGGTTATTGAGATATTGCGTCACTTGGTTCAGATCATTCTTTGTCGTAGATACGTCGACGACAATGTTTTTGGTGTCGTTTAAGCCTTCCATGCACGTGGCTTGGTTTGCAGTGGCAGCACTTAACCATGTCGTTAAATCAGAAATGACGTCTCCTGTTCCAAAGTATTGTCTATAACCTTTATATGCAAATTATGGATCTTTGAGTTTATATAGCTTTAAATTAATTCATAGATCTAACAACATTCCCCCACCAAAAAAAAAAAAAAAAAGATTTGACAACGTTCAATTTCATTTTAATTAATCTAGGATAAATGTGGTTATCTATACATATATTTGTTTTTTCCCCCTTTTATAGATGCAAATCGTTGACTGATACGTCATCCATACGCTAGTCAAATTTTTTTTTTTTTTTTTGGTTAAGTTAGTGGCTTTTTGTAAATAAATAGTTAACATACTAACTTTTTGTAAATAAATAGTTAACATGTCAATCAAGATTGCCTAAAGAGAGGAGAGAGAGGAAAAAAAAAACAAATAAGTTTGACATGGTATCCGTGTTTAGATTTATATGTTACATAATTTGAGTATGACCAAACACTGGGAAAAAAAAAAAAGAAAAAACACAGGAAAAAAAAATCCACCATAATACACAGAAATTGATATGACCCCAAAAATGTGTATAAACAGTACAAACCTTGAGGATTATGGATGATAGAGAGGGACCAATTCAAGAGTTGAGTAGTTGAACATAGCAATTCCATACAGCTGTCTGAAAAGTCATTAGAATGGTAAAAACAATCTTTAATGTGGAGATAAGACATTTTAGTAGAGGTCATATTTTGAAATATATTGATGGTTGACTCCAATAAGTTCTTGAAAATAGGCAAAGGAACTTTTAAGAACTCTGATAGTACATCACTACTTGTGGGTTGTGGGCTCATGGAAAGAAAGCAGAAGAAAATGTAAATTAAGAGGATGAATATAGAAGACAACTTCTTTGATGAATCCATGATAGTTGTGTAAGGCATAAGGTATAATTTGTATGTACTTTCAGGACAATTTTGGTGAAAGATGATTTTCAATTCTTGCTTCATAATAAATCTGGAATCCATTTTCTTATGTAGATTTTCTTTCTAATTACTGAGTTGCATAAAAGTTGTTGTTATCTTCACATTATTTGCAGTTTTTGTGTCTTTTTGGTGTGAAATTTATTTGTAATCTTCTTTTGAGTATTTTTTTTACCACATATGATGGTGACACTCATGAATAATATGCAATGTTGTCAATGCTTACCATACATTGACATTTACAGAATCATGTTAGAGTTTGACTTACATTTAACAATAGTTACGTTCTTTCCATTTTAACTCATTAGAGTATTTGCGGCCGCATACTATCATACAATACGACGCATAATCAAACCCGTGCCTTCTAAAAACCAAGCCCCTAGCCTGCTCTACCCCATGTCGTTTTACCTAGTCGTTTGATCTAGCGAATATTGGCCAGGCACAAAGTACATTATATGATGAGAACTCTTAAGAAAGAATTTCCAAACTTGAGGAAGAATAAGAGAGGAAATACTAATACCTTGAACAAAATTGAAGGTTTAAAGTAAATGAATATCACATAAACAAAATGAATATCACTACAACTTCAAATTTTTGTCAATACAATCAAACGAATATATCTCATTCTATATTATTGACTTCCTCTTCACGAGTTCAATTTCACATAAGCAATTGTTCGGAGATAGCCTACACATAAAAATCACACACCCTTTTTCACTATAAATGAATAAAAAAATCCACGTAAAAAGAACTTTTGGATACAACCTATATGAATTGCTATAATTGGGTTGCTCTTGCTAAATATATGAATTCTGAAACAATGGATAAATAATCTATATATCTTTCAGTCAAAAACAGAAAAAAAAAAAAAAAAAGACTTCCATCTCCGTCTTTTTGTTTGTCAGTGTTAGTAGGTATGTCAAATCCACCAATTCTTGAGTCTTACTGCTCTCATCATGACGAGAATATCTCTCTCTCAACATGTTTGAGGAATTATAAGCTCCTCAGTGTTGAAACTTCCTGTTTGGTAGTTATGGTATATAGATAGACTGGCAAAGAGGAGGATTGTCATCTGGTTTCACTTCCTTTGGAAAGTTACCATACAGAAGAATGCTGTTGCGCGGCTAATAATACCGATGAGGATGAGTACCAATATACAAAGAGTCCAATCATGGAGACTATAGCCGCTCTTCAGAAGGGAACCACAGCGAGTTATCAGCCATATTCCATAGTACCTGTCACAAAAGCAAATTACTCCGCATTAGCGCCATTCGTGCAGGTCCAAAATTTGCCTCAAGTATAGTATCAAGTAATTACTTTGTGTTGAGCAAAGGGTACTTATGGCATACCTTTCTGCGTTTGCGACCACAAAAGCTTCTAAAGCCCATCTGGGGTAGCAGAAATTAGCTAAATTCTTTATCATTTTGCTATTATCCGTCCGTGTTGCAATGAGAGTTAAGACAACAGCGAGAAGCACTGACCACTGTACAAAGAGTAAATTTCAGTAGGAATATAGGATGATATGTGAAAACTCATATAGATAGATCATTTATTCCTTATTTATTTTCTTTTTCTTTCTGTTGGGTTTCTTACCAGCTGAGCAGCACCTTGTTCAAAGAGGATGGCTAATGCATAGGCTATACCAGTCACACAGTAAACAAGGCAGAGCAGAACAACGTAATTATCTGCGAAGGAAGATCTTGGATTGGTGAGGAAATAGAACATTGAGAGATACACCAGAGGTTTGACCAATGTGTTGAAATGGTCTATTGTGTCCTTAGCAAGAAAATAAGCCAAGCTGCTCATGCCAGAAGAACTTTCTCTCCAGTAGTGTAACTTGTCGAGCGAAAATGATCTTAAAGCCGCAATTTTGCATAGAAGAGCTGATTACCAGAGGAAAAAAAAAGTGAGGAAGTTCTGTTTGTGCATGGTTTTATATTCTCGAGTACCAATGTCAAGAAAAAACTGTCTTCCTATGTTTCTATTAGTATTTAGGCAACAGACTAGAGATTATTTTTAAAAAGAAAAAAATGAAGAGAAAATGAGAACTTTTCCTACTTACAAACTGCAATAATGGTGTAAGTATAACCAGCTGCACCAAAATTTTCATCGTTCACTTTAGAAAGGGATCCTAAGCAAGCTCCAGCAAGCAGTAAAATCAAATAATCAACAGCTTGTATTTTAGCTTCTCGTAGTCTTTGCTTACCAACCCTGCCGTGTCATTCAAAAGAGAAGATCAAATATGGCATATCTCTATGCATACAAAAAGTGGTACAGGATTTTCTTTTCTTCAATTTATTATTCAAATGTCTACTCTTTAATGTAACGTTTTGTATTGCAGTCACGAGACAAACTTTAACTTGGGAAAGACAAATGAATGGCAAGAACAAAGCAAAACATGAAAAAGATCTTCTTACCTTCCAAGAAAGTATCTATATTGTTGAAATACACCTGGAGTTTTCCGTTTAGATAAATCTTTAGAACTCAAAAAGTTGAGCCGTATCTTATCCCGCTGAAGTTCGACGTTATTTTTCATATCTTGCCACAACTCTCCAGCAAAAGATTGTTCCTCAACACCAGTAGCATCTGTAGTTGTTTCATTAACTAATTCCACAGCCATTGAGGATGATGCAATTTCCTGTGCATACCGCCTCATTTCAGGGGGAATTTCGTACCCCTTGTGAAGCATCCATCTGAAAGGAAGCTCCTTATAGTTCGCTTTTGCGACTTTACCGGGATCCACGATACCCTCTAAAATGTCAATAAAGTAGTCTGGGGGGTTCACACGCTCAGGGATGTTGATCCCAAGGCCTGCAAAGTAGTCTTCTACTTTCTTCACTGGTCCGTGATACACGGTTAGACCACCCTTTGCCAGGAGGATTAAATCGTCGAACATCTTGAACAAGGCATAGCTGAAGTGCAAAATTTCTTAAATTATCAAATTAAAAGGAAAGTAAATGAAACCAAAAATGCTGAAAAAACACTTGAGAATCTTTGATCTAGGTCATAGTTCCTCACAATACACTAGTTAAGCCTGCTTTATCATCTGAAGATTAAACAACAAGTAACAATATTGATGGTATGGATACAACATATCATGCTATCTATCATGCTATCGGTTTCATGAAACTGAGCTCAACCTCAGAACCCGCTACCATGGCACATTAAATCTTTTATATAACATTGGTACTTTCCTTAGTATGCTGACTGGCCTTTTTTTTTTCTTTTTTTTTCGTTCTTTTACCCATTAATTTATTTGTGTTGTTTAGTCAGTTGCAAAGTGAAACAAAAGAGAACCCATCCAACCCCCAAGGTCACCATCGACGCTTATGATTCTATAGCACTCTTCCTAAGTGTAGTTATACAATGGGGAAAGAGATATTGACAATGAATTTTGGAATATAAAGACTTTGAAGCTACCTTGGTTGGTGAACCACCATGCAGATGTTTACCCCTTCAAGAGCTTCACGTCTAAGTGCTCGAAGAAGTTGCTGGGAAGATGCACTGTCCAAACCAGATGTAGGTTCATCCAAGATCAAAAGTGAAGGTTCCATAACCATCTCTAATCCCACATTAACTCGTTTCCTCTGGCCGCCAGATATTCCTCGCTTCTCTACAGTTCCAACCAGAGAATTGCGCACCGTCTGAAGTCCCAATGACTCGATGACTCTTTCAACAACCAGAACTCTATCTGGTTTCAGCAAGTCCACTGACAGTCTTCAAAAAACACGTCCATTTTTAGGTCATTGCAGAATCGCTAACACATTTGGGCCGTAAACATGAGGGAAACGAACATGCAAGCAAATAATGTTCAATTTAAGTTCTTACTTGTACCCATATTTCTTACTACCACTAAAATCTTCCTTATATTTCTTGCTCTCCTTTCTAATGAATCTTTGTGCGTTGTAGTTTCACATCCAAAAAGCTACAAGAAGAGCTACTTCAAGCTTTTTCATGACCATCTAATTCAATCACGACTGACCATCCTTTTACACTAGTAGCAGTGTCAAAATAATGCACCCATGACTGACCCACATATAACATTGTAATGGTTACTTAGTCGTGAATATTGCATACTATTTCCTTGACAGCAGTTTGGGTTTCAAATTTCCAATAGCAAAGATAAGATGAACATAGTTTGAGTAGTAGTTATATATATGTACCTATGTATTACATATGTATGCACGCACACACACACAACTGTTAAATTTGCAAAGAGCTCACTGTGCTGTAACGTACCTGCACTTTGCACTGAACCAGAGATTCTCTTCCACAGTCAAGTTTCCATGCACAATATCATCTTGAGGCACAAAACCTATGATCTTCTTGTAAGAGTGGATCGATTCATGCTTTCCATTTATTAAAATTGAACCAGTCACATTGCATCCGATAGCTTTTCCAGCTATAGCAGATAGTAATGTTGTTTTACCAGCACCTGATGGGCCCATGACAGACGTAATACGACCAGGCTTGATATTACCAGTAACACATCTTAATAGGTGCTTTTTTTTGGCTTTCAAAGTAAGGGTCAGGTCTTTGAAAGAAATCTCGATCAGGGGCCGCTTCCTGATTCGATTATCAGTAGCCATTTTGATTACTCCGGAGAAGGTCAGATCCTTATACTCTTGCTGCTGAGCTTTCTCTTTCTCAAGTTGAGCATATGCATACTTGAAAATTTGGCTGTGTGTGCTAATTTGTTTTCCCTTAGGCAGGTTCATCGCACTGTTATCTGAAGTATCAAAATTGAAACCTTCAAAATGATCTAGGTCTTTTTCAATCTCATGTATGGTCCGCATGAGGTCACTAGCTTCCTTTTTATTTCCTTCTGATTCCACAGATGAAGACATAGATATACCAACAGAAGCGGTTGGATGTGAAGGTGATACATCATCTTCTGCTTCAGGTTTAGCAAGTTTCTCGAAACTTGTGACATCTCTTTTACGAGAAAATGTGCGAGACAATTGAGCTTGCAATCCACTCGCGCGCTTCTTAACAGCATCTTTTGCAGATTTCCACCTCTGCTGTGCTTTGGCAGTATCCCTAGCACTTCGGGCTGCTGCTTCTCTGGATTTAGCTTGTCTCCTTTCCCTAGTGTTCAGAACTTGGTCAGAACAGTTGTAAATAATGAGTAGTAGAGTACCCAAAGCAGCCTGCATCAGCAATTGAAGAGCATAAATTTCATTTTACTTTGCCCTTTATCAATTGTACTTTGATAAGGAGCAAAAAAGCGTACTCATTATAAAATAGAGTGAAAAGTGGAATTAAAACTTCCTAACTTGACGCAAAATTCTTATTATCTCTTATAATCAAGCACTTTACTCATGGTTAGCACAATGTTCTCACATGAAAAATCTGTGTTGTGTGACAATGGAGTCTGTGTAAAACAAATACCAAGATTTTTGTTTCTAAAGTAGATGCAACAAACTTACTATTAGCAATATCCCATATGCTTGTATGTCCTGACTTGCTGTGTTTGGATTACAGGAAGCCAACTTGAAGCAACCTGCAACATCACTAAAGGAAGGTCAAGAACTCGACAAACCAGAACTTGAAGGTCAAATTCCAAGTATATGGCTAGTGGGATGTGATTGTAATTTGTAAATGTATCATTGTTTGTATGATCAATACTCACGTTTCTCAGATGTGGAACCCTTCCTGCAATAATGTCTGCATCGCATGGGAAAAAGAAGATTTAGCGTTAGAAGATACGTAGAAAGGTGGTAGAACATGAAGCTTAGACAATTGTCCTAGATATACAGAGTAACTTTTGAAAAAAATAATGTAAAATTGTGACGATACTCCAACTAATGGAACAAATTTATTTAACAAAGGGTGCAGAGAGAAGTCAGTACCCACTACTGCAATTGATTTTCTCGGTGGTGGTCGGACAATATGATCCTTCTGAACAAAACACCTCACTACTACTCCCGACATCCGCCCAAATATTAGCTCCCCCACAAGTATGGTTTGGTCGTCCTTGAGGTAGTTGGTAATGATATCTGCAAGAAATTTATCAATGCAGCATTTTCAACGAACCGGTTCATGAAAAAGCATTAAAGAAGAAAGCAAAAAAGATGATTCAGATAATGCTAGAGTCTTAACTTACGGTTCACATACACCGGTCGTTTTGTTGAGTCTCGCGAGGGGACAATAAGAACCCAATGGGCAAGCTTCAAGAACATGACATTAGTCAGCTTCAGAAACACTTTTGACCAAGCTAAAAACAAGTACATTAAAACATAAACTAACGTGGCATAAAGCAATGCAAGGAAATACTTACGAATCATGCATGTAAGACCATGAGGACAGAAAAAGCCCTCACAACAAGTCTTGCAGTCAAGAGTTCGCGCGGGAATTTCCTTCGAATTACTTAGGTCAACTTCCTCATTGGGGTCGATACTACAGGCCCATCCTGGCTCACAACCAGAAAGCCAAGAGCTCAAATTACAATTCCTGTTGGGTCTTAAATAGTTGGCACTCTTAGCTCCACCAAACAGACTCTTGAAGTAGAACCTTGCTTCTGCCACTGTACACAAACGCCTTGAAATATCGCCTATCAAGCCGAAAATACCATTGTAAGACAAACATCATGAACAAAGCAATTCGATACCAATAAAAGATGAAAAAGGGTAAGATCTTTATTCTAGCTCATTTTCCCTTTGGCCGGAAAAAAGAGGAAAAAAAAAACTATGACTGAGATTATTTCACCTCTTAATATTAGCATTTGATTCAAGTTTACAAAGGCACAGTTTCTAACAAGCAAACGGACACATCAAGGTTTGTCTTTTTTTTTTTTTTTTTTTTGGTTGGTTACAACTAATGTATAAATATTGAATATAACATAATTCAAAAAAAAAAAAAATTGAATATAACATTTGAATTTTAAGTGATTTTGTACCATTGGTCTTTTGAATGCAAGAAGACAAGAAATCCAAATTGTTGGAAAAATTAAACGCCCGGTTCCAATCAGCTTCCCTGAAATTCCAAAATCAAAACAAAATGATAAACTCAAAAAAACCAAAACCAAAAATATATAAATAAATAATTTATGGCCAATCTTTGTTCATTTTTTCCTTCCTTTCCTTTCCATTCACTTTCTCAGCAACCAAATAGGATTAAAAAAAAGAAAAAAAAAACTTACGAATCCTTAAAGCAGAAGCTTGACTGGTTTCCAATATCATTCTTCATGAGAGAAGTAGTGAGATTGGTGAGTCGGCCATAGACGAGCTGCGTGACAAAAGGAAGAACCGCAGAGTTATTGAAATCGCTATAGTCATCCACGTTCTGGCACCGGCCGAACCGCACGCATTGTAGCAAACTCAAAAGCACAACAATGGCGACCAAATTTGGAAGCTTGAGAAAGTCATGGCAAGTTTTAGTCACTTTTAGCGTCTGGGAAAATCTCATCTGGGCAAAGCTAGAACTGAAATGGAATGAAGTAAAGGTTTGAGCTTGAAAATGGGTCTGTGGAGATCTGGTAAATGGATTGGCTTCCAGTTTCGCAGAGCATGTGCGTTTGGGGAGCGAGAAAATGAGAGGTCAAACGCGGGAAGAGAGAGAAAATCAGTGTGTGTATGAAGAGAAGAGGAGGAAAATTGTGGGATATGTGTAGTTAAGAAGGAAAGCACGTTGTAACGACTTTGACTTTTAATTTTGCCGGCTAGTGAGTTTCGGACATTGTCTGGTTTTCCTGTCCGTCTCGATAGTCTAAACTGAAAAATGTTTTATAAGATGGTTTCTCTTCTTCTTTTTTTTTTTAATTATAAATCTTTTTTTATTGGCCGGACCAAATGGTTAAGCTTATTTATTAGTGATTTGAAAAAGTTAATTTGTATATTATTACATTTATTAGTATTTGGACTTTATTTGTATTTATTTTATATTGAGAAAATTTTAATTTTTTAAGAAAAGTTTAGGTGCCTTTATCAAACAATGAAAGAATGTAATGAGATTAGAAAAAAAAATAAAATAATAAAATTAAGAGTCATTCATTTTTTTTAAGTGTTTACTTAACTATTAGATAGTGTAATAAGAAACAAACTCATTCTCTTTCTTATGTTTACTAAAATTAGGAATAATAATATTGTGAATATAATCACTAAAATGTCATTTTACACAATTAACAAATCATTGACTATATAGCAATTCATTAAAGGTAGATAAGTAAATTTAACATTTATTCATTTTGATAAGAAAACAATACTAAGGAGGTGTAAGGATTGATATTCTTTTTGTCTCATTCCTTATATTGTATGGGGTCAACTAAATCTTCATTATTGATTTTGTAAGTATACACATTATTAAATAAGAAAGGGATACATTATTAAATGGGAAAGGGAATCACTAATCAATTTTCTCTTTTCCTTTGATACAAAGTAAACATGTCCTAAATTTTATAATTTAGGTAACTTACCCAATTTTATAATTATAACTTATATGTATATGAAGCATGTTAATAGCACTTTTTATTATTGAATTCTCTCCATTTTCTTAGTAAGTGGATGTCGACACTTTCGTCGAACCGTGTAAATTAAATACTTGTTTGATCTTCTCTTTTATTTTTCATTAATTTAATTTTTAATAAAGTTATGTTTTTTTTTTTTTTTTTTTTTTTTAAAAAATTTTTTTTTTTTTTTTTTTTTTTTTTTTTATAGAATTTCTGCAATAAATACTGTCATTTTTTGTTGTTGTTAGTAGGTAATGTTATTTTAACCTTTTAATTAATTTTTCAACAAATCTCTTGATTCGAATCATGGTTCGTGGTTTGCTACAGTATTTTCTCTCAAAAAAATACACGTAAATCGAAAATAATTCTAATCTCATAATTCTAATCTATGAATCAAACGTCCACTTAGTCTAGTGACATCGGAGCTTTGAGTGGGTTAAAATTCGGGAGAGATTACGGGTTTAATCTCGTGTTTATATATATATATATATAAATAAGAAAGAGTTTTATATCGAGTACTATAAATTTTAATGTGGACACATATAGACTAAAATATTAAAAATTTAACTTCACGGTTAAAGTAATAGTAGATACAAATAGTAAAAAGGACAATTTCTATCATAGAAATTCTCCTCTTTTTTTAGAGAATCATGTGGTATTTGTGAAAAAAAAAAATACTCCACTAGAAGCCTACGGTCTTAAACCATCAAATTTTTGTAAAGATGAGATCAATTATTATATGATATGATTATAATGTGATATGAACGTTTATGTATAGGCTACCAACATTCTCCAAATTATAATTTTCTAACATTTTTAAGACAATAATATATTTCACAGTTTGCCGTAAGCTTGACAAGATGGAGGAGGAGAAAAATCTATATCGCTGTCATGGAGGATGGAGCTCATAAATTAGCCCTAAATGAACGGAGAATGCAACCACAAATTTGGGGAAACAATCTCCGTTGCAATCAATCAAATGTCAACATTAAACCAATTTGGTAAGTGATAATCAGGTAAGCATCGAAAGCAAGGAAAGTAATTAGGATATATAATCCTACACTAATTCAACAAGATTCTCCAGCATTAACACAATGACTTTGAGTTTGGTCCCTTTTTTGCCTCTAATAATATGTTGTCAAATTACTTACCTAATGATAGATCTTATTAGATTGATTTTCTTTTATCTATTAAATGAGACTCGTCTGCTTTAATATATATATATATATATATAGACTAGTCTTATGTGAATAGAGGATTATGATTATAAGTTTTTTTTTTTTTTTTGAAATTGTGATTCTCTTTTAATTAAAGCTAATGGTTCTATGTATGACTGACAATTTAGATAGTGACACGACTCGAAATTCACACAAAATTAGCGGGTTCAGGTTTATTATAAATGAGTTTGAGTCATTGATTAGTGTATGAAAATGCACATTAAATACTGCTTTTGATTATATAATATTAAAATATTTAAACTTTAATTAAATAATTTTATTATTTTTATTCAGAATATTTTTCATTGGAATTTGTTTAGTTGTTGCTTGATTATTTACAGATAAAAAGTAATGTAAAAAGTTACACAAAAATAAGCCATGAAAGTCATATTTTTAACCACCCGAGCCAAGCCATCAAGCCGAGCCTTACAAGCCAAAAAGTGGAAGAGCTGCGTCAGCCGTTTGAGCTACCGAGCCAAGCCACGCGTGGGTCCCAATTTGTGATAGCCTGCCCGCAACACTTCCAGCGCGCGTCACTTGCACGGGATTTCCTCAGCATGCGCGTTCCTTCCACGCGGCCATCACCACGCATCCAAGCTTCCCTCTGCGTGGGTCCCGCACGACAGCAGCAGACCTGCTGCCTTCTCCGCGTCCGCCACCTGTCCAACGCGGGTCCTCCACTCTAACCGCGCCAGCACACGCCAACCAATCGGCGTGCGACACGTGGCTCGTTTATCTCATCAATGCCAATCTCGTTTCGACACATGTCACTGAGTGTTGAGTCCGAATTTCTCCTTCCAAATCAGAGTAAATTGGCAGATTTCTTCCCCAAATTTCATATAGATTTCTCCAAATTTATGTGTAATTTTATTTTATTTCCTTTTCTTTTGTAATTTCCTATTTTTATTGTTTGTTTTCTTATTTGACAGACAACCTCTGAACACTATAAATAGAAGGGTTGGCCTAAGGTTTTAAAAAGTTTTTAATATTCAGTTTTCTGTTGTTTTGCTGTCAGTCTTATATTTTCTCTCTAGAACTTGTGAGAATGTTTTGCAAGCTAGGCTAGAGTTCTCTTGGTGAGGTTAGACATGAAATTCTGTTGAGCGACCCAATTTAGAGTTTTGATTCCTTGTGCTGTAAAGTTCAACATCTGAATGAATTAAATCTCATCTATTTTTCTATTACTTTTCAAAATATTGTGTGCCAATTTTTATATAAGTTAAGTCACGCTTTTCTTATATAATTCTGTCGTGCATTGTTTTGTTATTCAAATTATTTTACAAATTGTCTTTTACTACAATATTGTCAAATTGATATATTGTCGATTTTGGATAACTTGTAATAATAATAATTTCAGAGTCAACATAGAGATTTAATTTATTCGATTCTTTTATATTGTGAATCAAAACTTGAATTGGTGAACGAAATATTAGGGATTCTCGACACCTTACCGTTTTTACTATTGAACTTTCTTCATACAAATTTCCTCCTTTTTATTTTATTTACAACAAAAATCTTAAAAACTCGTCTTTTTCTTTAATTCACTTTTCTCTAACGCTCTTATTCTGTTAGTCTTTCTTGTTATTTTGTTATCTCTCTGTGGATACGACCGCCCTTCTGTGCTACAATTGACCGCTTGTGAACATCACTTTTGGGCGTTAATCAGTCATAATCGGGTTAACACAATTAATAAATGATTTGGGTTAGGGTTGACCTCCTAACACGAAGTGATACGAATTGATACTATTAACTATATGTGTCATCTGTAATTTAATGATATGTGATATAACATGAAAGTTTATATAACATATTAAATACAAATAATGTGAACGTTAATATTTGTAGGTAAAATTCATTTATTTTTCTTAAAGAAAAAGATAAATTGACTAATAAACATGTTAAACATGTCTTAACTGTGTTAAATAAGTCATTATTATATTAGTTATTTATTCAATATATTAATTTAAACATGTTATACGGGTTGACACGATTAACACGATTAATAAATGAGTCGTGTTTGGGTTGACATTTTTGACACGTTTAATAAATATGTGTTTGGGTTGATATTTTCTAACACGATTAATAAATGAGTTGACACGAATACTCCCCACTAACACGAATTGCCACCCTTAATATTATGTATCGTGTATATTATATATTATTCGTCCGAGGGAAAGATATATATATATATACACTTGTATAATCGTGTATAAATTGTGTATATTTATACGTAAATCATGTATATTTACATGTAAAGTCATGTATATTTAACATGAAATACAATAAATCAGTCAATATACATATTTTCATGCTATGTGTTCACTAATTGCTATAAAAAAACATGATTTGAGGATTAATATACATTGTCATTTCTTATAACTTAACATACATGATTTATATGTAAATATACACGATTTACATGTTAATATACACGATTGTATAATTATACAAGTGTCATGTAAATATACACAACTTACGTGTGAATATACACAACTTACTATAAATATACACACTTTATACAAAAATGTACAAGTGCCGTTCTGGTCAGGTATTTTCCAAGTGCCTGACCAGAGACCTTGCCTATATATATATATATATATGTATATACTACTAAATTTCTTTCATCGATAAGGATGCATTTTTATTTTCTTATTATTATTTTTTTTGACAAAAAAGATGGAAGCAATTCTATTGAAAGAAGCGGTCAAGTGCCGCCCTTTAAAATACATTATTGTCTATTTTTGATTGGCAACATTAATTTTGTGGTATTCTAGGATGCATTTGCTAATTGATTATCTATTTCAAAAATTTTGTGGTATTCTAGGATGCATTATCAAATCATTAGATCACATTAAGAGTATATTAAATTATAAGAAATGTGATAATTTAATGAAACACGATAAAATATGAAAGTTTTAAATGTGTTCTGTCACTGGAGTTTTTTTTTTTTAAATAAAAATATATTACAAATTAATGCAATACTAAGACTAATATTGACACGTACTACCTCAAATTACACAAAACTACAATTCCAATAAACAATTAGTACCACTTATAAATTTGAATGAGATGCTCAAAGAAAATAAATGTGTACCCAATTTTAAAATCAAACAGTCAAATAAATACATTAAAGATTGAGCACACACATAACTATTTGACAAAACTTTTATACTCCATAGAAAATTTAAGAGAACCATAACACCAGAAGCTGTTAGAACCGGTTATGAGTTTTTACCGTGTTTTCTTATAAAATTGATTAAGGATTACCAAAGTAAAACACAAAAGCAGAGTAAATACCACGCAACTATTAAACGTGGTTCAGTCAAACCGACCTACATCCACGAGGCCACGCCCAGACATCAAGCAATCCACTAATAGGTAAAAAGTTACAAACACCAATCGGACTTAACCAACTCAAGACTCCCTTTTGACTATCGACGCCGCTGTGTCTAACACCCTAAGTGGTTAGCTTGGCGAGCACCACTCGACTTCAAACGCCTTCTCCCGAAAGCTCACAAAATCTTCTCTCAAAGAACGAAGATGATGGACGCTCTATCTCTTTATCTTGTGCACAATGTACTTTATCAGAATTTTTGTCCATCTATTGATTCCTCGTGCAGCAACCTTTTATAAACTGATCTAATTTAAAATAAGAATTTGTCTCAGAATCTGTAGTTATAGATAAGACAGTTATCAGTTTAAAATTTAAAACACGTAATCTGCTTCGCATATTCCAGTTTCAATTTCCTTAGCCCATATTCTCAGCACTCCAATATCTTTATAGATGATATCTTGATCTTCAAAATAAAATCATCATGAAATACGATTTTGAATAAACCTTTTATTCAAACTAAAACAAAATCTTTAACAGATATTTGTTTGAACTTCAAATCCTGGTTTAAATCAAAATACCAACACAATCTTAGTCTTTTCCACGAAATCCTCAGAGCCTTATCTTAACTCAAAATTGTGAAGTTGGTTTCTTCTATTTGAATGAACCCAAAAGCTAATATTCTTCTATTCGAACGAACCCAACAAATTCAAAAGACCAACTCCAGATTTTGTCAAAACGCACAACATAACTTAAGGAACCAAACGACTCAAACAAAAGCTGTACGACATTTCTTGACACTTTCAAAATAAAAAATCCAAACATGAAGCTCAACTAAACCAACCAAAGCCCAAAACATAAAAAGAGAGTCAAAACGATCCACACGACTCAACAATCTCCCCCTTTGGCTTAGTTTGGTAAAGTTACACAACTATATCTAAGAGTACTCAAAACAAACAAAGTGTTCAAGAAAATTACTAACTAATTGACCACGAAGCACATTACTCTCCCCCTAAGTTTGGCAAACAGAAAAGCCAAAGATAAACTAGAAACTATTGGAATCCAAAATGACAACAGATCAAACCGGAGGATCAACAGCCGATGAAGAGGGCTCAGGCGATGAGGAAAGAAGTTGTGCCATTTGACTCCGCATATCATCTTGGAATTTGACCTGCATATCAACTAATTGCTTGATGTCACTCCCTGCTTTGTCTTGTAAAGCCCGTACAGTATCCAGCTCAGTTTGCATCTTTATAGAGTTCTGTTGCAACCCTTGCAGTAACACAAAGTTCTTGGTGCAGCCTGGACAAGTGAAAACAGGCCCTCCAGCAGCATGGGATGACTCCCCCTCAACATCAACAACACGAGGTCCACGAAATAACTTTGTGGACACCTCGAGAGGAGGCGCCAGTGGAATCATCTTGTCTTTTTTCAGCAGAAAAGGGGCTTGAGAAACGAGAATCCTGCAAATGAGAGACGGGAAAGGAAGACCATGCAAGGTCATGCGATCACCTGTAAACTGCACAATGTGATCAAAAACCACCTTTCCAAAATTGAAGACTTGTCCCGTGCCAACAAAATATAGAAACTTGGCAAGTTCCAGGGACAGATTGTTTTTGTGGGATCCTGGAACCCAATTGTAAAGGCCAAGTTTATGCAGATGGAATATTTTGATGTCAGCACAGAGGCTCGAAGAGCATTGGCCTTGGTCCAGTTGAAAGAACGTCCAGTCAATTCAGAGGCAATCTCATCAGGCCATACAACTGTTGTAAACTCAACAAAATGCTCAAGCTCCAAGAAATTAGGACAATGACAGAGCTTGTTGATGAGAGCAGGAGAGAAATCTAATTCATTTCCTCGAATATAAATCTTGCCATAGACAGGAGAGCTAGCAATGGCAATGTTTGTTGACAGATTTGAGTAAAATTCATACACCAAATTTGGACTAAATTTGTTGGCAAGAGTGATAGTCCCCATTAGGCCTGAAGATTCAAGTAGATCAAGTATACTTGTATCTCTAAATTTGATAACATTGATGTTTCTTTCGGAGATGATTCCTCTAGATGACATGGTCGCTCATACTTCCTCATTTATTTCAGAAAAGAACTTTAGGGAGTAAGCCTTAGAACGATCATACCGGAGTGAAAAGGAATGAAGATCAGCATCTTGATCTTAAGGAGCAGATGGATCTACTGGCGAAGGAGTAGATGCCCTGGTACAGCTCTTGGATGGAGAGGCAGCAGATTGTGGGACAGACTTTGAAAACGCTGACCTTGTGTTTCTTGTAGAGGGAACAGATGACGGGCACCTTTGTGAACATTCTGGGGCTGACTTCTGGGGAGCATTAGGTTATGGAATGGAGTTTTTGACAGAAACCTGTGGAGTATGGCCATCATGATCACAGACTGGTATGTCTGTAGGGACAGAATCAGGTACAGATGAAGTGCCCAATGACAATTTTCTGGATTTCTTAGACTTCTTGGTCTTGGAAATTTATTGTGATCTTTTTCTTGAAGTTTTCTTGGAAATATCTCTAGCATTCTCTTTCTCAAGATCAGAAAACACCATGTTTTGGTCGAAACATGGGTCATGGACCACAATCGCAAGAGCATTTGGAGCTGGAGCAAGGGAAGGGATTTGTACCTTTGATGACTGTTCATGATCTTCAGGTGCAGACTCCTCAGCATGGAGAGCTTGGTCACTTGAATGATGCGAGAAAGAAAGAGGAGTGGATGTGTCCATGGTCGAAGGAGGAGAAAGCAGCGGATGGGACTTCAGGACTTTCCGGCGAGCGGCGCGAGGCGAAGCGATGATCATCGGAGACTTCACCGGAGCTGCTGAGACAATGTCTCTGAGATGAACTGTTCCAACCTTGTCCACGAGCTCTCACCATGTTGAATCTTGAAATTTCTTCTGCTTGGTGATTTAGGTATCACACCCTAAATGGTTGGGACAGGAAGAAACACGAAACGGAGGAGGGAAAGAATGACACAGAGAGGCCTTTAGGTTCAAAAGATTATACAACACAATTTAAACAACATTTTAATAACTCAAAGTTTCCCTCAAAAAATAAAGAGCAGAACGACATGTCGTAAGCAGTGAGTGAAAATGCACAATACGACATCGACATAGGGCGATGAAAAAAATTGTTAACAACAAGACTCAGCCACCCAGAATAACGAAACAGAAAAACTCAACGGCTAGATGTTAATTCCACAAGCTGCTTAAGAACAGTTAATTTGTATACGTTGAGAATGGCCTCAATTCACAAAAACAAAAAAAAGCCTTTTTTTATTATTATAATTATTATTAAACAATAAAACAAAAAAAAAACTAGATGCAGAATGCAAGCTCATGTCAGGTGTTTACAACAGCTAATCTCATAGATAGAATCTGTACTAACAGAAAGTGAAACGGATTTGAAATCTTATCATGAATGTGTGTGTGTGCAGAACTACTTCAAATATTTCCTCACAATTACTTTCAGTTTCAGTCTTTTGAACACCAGAAAGAAACTTGTACCTGTTCAAACTTACCTGATCGTCTAATCTCTCTGCAAATCTCATAGATTTGGTTAGCTTTCACTCTATCATCTATTCTTTGAGATGTAGGTAGCTTTTTCCCCCCTTTTTGAGTGAGATCTGAATTTGTTTTTTTTCTGTAAATTGAGAGATTAGAGTCTAGGAATGGATAAATATTCTTAATCCCAAGTCACGAGGTGCATCACTTTTCTGTCATAAAAAAAACTTCGACATCAATAACCAAGATTCAATACTAAGGTAGTGTGCTCAGGTGATTGTTCATGTCAGGAAACAAAACTAATCCAACTTCTCATTTTCCAGATTTGAAATGTGAAACTTACTATTGAACCACTAGATGAGTCAGTGAAATGCAATCCTAATTGAAATGAAAAGTAAGCAAAAACTAAATAACACAGATTCCTAGGGCCTTTCTCAAGTAAACAAATTGCACTGAGTCAAGAGCTTTAGTAAAAATATAAGCCAGCTGGTTTTCTGTAGCTACATATTCTAGTACAACCTGTTTGTTGTCAACTAAATCACGAATAAAATGATACTGTATGTCGAGGTGTTTTTTTCTTGAGTGTTGTACGGGATTGTTTGAGATATTAATTACACTTGTGTTGTCACAATAAACCGTTAGAACCTCTTGCTCAACCCCATAATCCTCTAGCATCAGTTTCATCCACAGAAGTTGTGTGCAACAACTTCCAGCTGCAATATATTCTGCTTCGGCTGTGGAAAGAGAGATGGAGTTTTGCTTCTTGATGTACCATGACATAAGATTGCTTCCCATGTAAAAACATCCTCCTGTGGTGCTCTTTCGATCATCTGCATTTCCTGCCCAATTCGCATCATTATACCCTGCTAGGTCTGGATTTGAAGCCCTTGAGTACCAGATTTCATAATCAGCTGTGCCACTAATGTACCATATAATTCTCTTTAATGCTGCCAAGTGAGTTTCTTTGGGATTTGCTTGGTACCTAGCACAGACACCGACACTAAAACATATGTCGGGTTGACTTGCTATCAAGTAAAAAAGGCTTCCTATCATGCTTCTGTACAGGGTTGGATCCACTAAGACACCATCCTCATCCTTTGTTAATTTCATGTTAGTTCCCATGGGTGTTCCCATGTGCTTTGAGCTTTCTAGGCCGAGTCTCTTCACTAGATTCTTTGCATACTTTGCTTGTGAGATAAAAATTCCTTCCTTAAGTTGTTTAACCTGCAAACCTAGAAAGTAAGAAAGTTCGCCAACCATACTCATTTCGAACTCCTTGGTCATTTGGCTAACAAACTCGTCAACCTTTCCCTGTGAAGTGGAACCAAACACAATGTCATCAACATATATTTGAGCAATTATAATCCCTATTTTAAAATGCTTGATAAACAAGGTTTTATCAACTCCCCCTCTTTTATATCATTTTTCAACAAGAAAACTGGTTAGCCTTTCATACCATGCCCTAGGAGCTTGTTTGAGGCCATATAGAGCCTTTTTAAGTTTATACACATGGTTAGGAAAGTGTGGATCCTCAAAGCCCTTTGGTTGCTCAACATATGCTTCCTCATTTAGAAACCATTTAAAAAAGCACTTTTTACATCCATTTGATGAAGTTTGAACCCTAGCACACAAGCAATAGCTAGAAGCAATCTAATTGACTCTAGCCTTGCTACCGGTGCAAAGGTCTCATCAAAATCTATTCCCTCAACTTGAGTATAGCCTTGAGCAACCAATCTGGCTTTATTTCTCACGATGGTACCAAATTCATCAGTCTTGTTTTTGAAAATCCATTTTGTACCAATGACATTTGTACCTTCGGGTCTAGGAACTAGGATCCAAACATCATTCCTAAAAAATTACTCAAGCTCCTTTTGCATAGCACTTACCCATGATTCATCTTGCAAAGCCTCTTTGACATTCTTGGGCTCAGCTTGAGAAGTGAAACAGACAAACTTGACCATGTTGTCATAGTGTTGCCTAGGCAACTTTCTGGTACGGATACCTTCATTTGGATCACCAATGATTACCTCTGGAGGATGATTTTTCAAGGTCTTTGTACCTGGTGTCCTGTGTACAGGGTCAACAATGTCAATTTCAGCACGTTCTGCTTTATCAATTTGCTGCAGAACTGTTTCTGGTGTATCTGTAGCAAGTTCTGTAGCTACAGATCCTTCTGCATCAGACTCATCAGAGTCTGTCTTCATTGGTTCAGCTTCTTCAGTAAAGCTCTCAATGGATTTTTCTTTGGAGAATTCTGAATAGTCTTTCATGTCATCGAAAACCACATTGGAGGATTCCATGATGGTTTGAGTCCTCATGTTGTAAACTCGATAGGCACGGCTATTTGTAGCATATCCAAGGAAGATCCCTTAATCACTTTTGGCTTCGAACTTGCCAAGATGGTCCCTGTCATTGAGAATGACACACAGACATCCAAACACGTGAAAGTATTTAAGATTTGGAACCTTACCTTTCCATATTTCATATGGAGTTTTGTTTGTGCCTCGTCTTAAGTACACCCTGTTTATGGTGTAACAAGCTGTACTGATAGCTTCAGCCCACAATCTTAGAGTGAGTTTCTTTGCATTTAACATCACCTTTGCCATTTCTTGAATGGTCTGATTCTTTCTTTCAACTACCCCATTTTGTTGAGGTGTTTTTGGTGCTGAAAATTCATGTGCTATACCATTCTCATCACAATAATTTGCAAAGATAGCATTTTTGAATTCCTTACCGTGATCACTTTTGATTCGAACTATCTTACCAATGTTACAATCTTTTTCAGTCTTCAATCGAATGCACAGTGTCTTGAAAGCTCCAAAGGTGTCTGATTTCTCTCTTAGAAAATCTACCCATGTGTACCTAGAAAAATCATCCACACAGACATAAACATATCTCTTACCTGCAATGCTTTCAACATGCATAGGACCTATGAGATCCATATGCAACAGCTCGAGTACCTTGGATGTTGCAATTTGTTGTAACACCTTGTGTGTGGTCTTGGTTTGCTTGCCAAGTTGACATGGACCACACACTCCTGGCATTTTCTTACCTAGCTTAGGTACTCCACGAACAGCTCCTACACTAACAATCTTGGTCAGTGTTTAAAGTTCAAGTGTCCCAGCCTTTGGTGCCATAACTCAGTTGCATCCAAGGTGGTGTTGTGACACGTGTGTGCAGGAGTGTGTGATGGTGGACTCGTGAGTATATAACAATTATCAGAAGACCTAGAGCTTGCCAAAACACATGAATCGTTAGAGTCAAACACTTGGCATTTTTCCTTTGTGAACTTGACAAACAAATCTTGATCACACAGTTGACTTATACTGATGAAGTTTGCCTTGAGTCTGTCCACATGTAGCACGTTCTTGAACCTTAGGAATCCATTCACATTCAGTGTTCCCTTACCAAGAACATAGGCTCTGACTCCATCACCAAAGGTCACGTGTCCTTCAGATGAACTTCGATAATCTGTTAGAATATTTCGATCACCTGTCATATGTCTAGAACAACCACTGTCAAAGTACCAAGAGTCAGTAGTACTAGTTTTCAGAGAAGTATATGTGACAAAACATCTTAAATTAGATTTTTTAACCCAAATTTTTCTTGTTTTTCTATCGGTTAGATCAATTTTGGACGTGGGGAATTTCTTTTGTTTTCCATTATTAGGTGGATAAAACTGCATTCCTCTATTCAAAGCATTTTGATACTTATAACACCAAGGTCTTATGTGTCCAGGTATGTGGCAGTAATGACAGATAGGAACAAAATGCTTCTGCTTGCGTTTTGTGACAGATTTCATACCTGACCTTACCTTAGTATTCTGCTCATGGCTGTCATCTGATTTGTTTGTGGCCTTCACGAATGCCGATTTTGCACCAGAACTCTCACCAGTGTAACCAAGACCAGTGTGATCGGTACTTGGTTTTTGTCGAGATAAGAGATGGTCTAGTTTAGTCATTCCAGAGTTCAGCAACCTTAGGTTTCTTTGAGTTCGCTCTAACTCCAGTCTTGTTTCTGCAAGATCCCTTTTCTTCTTTGTAGCCTCAGACTTGTACTTGGTCACTATGGCCTGAAGTTCTTCCTTTTCCTTGTTAAGGCTTTTAACCTGCTATTCTAAGGAAATATTGACCTTGGAAACCACTGTCCACTTGGAATACATTTTTTCATATGCTTTCTGGACCTCTTCAGTATCAATGTCTTCCTCCTCACTGTCTGTATCAGTATCAGATTCAGATTATGCGGAAACATCCTTCTTGCTTATTTTTGTACCTACAGATTCTGATACAGAGGCATCCTTGCTGGTGGTTCTTCCGTCTGAAAGGTTTGTAGTCACGTTGAATGCAACAAAATTACTGTTGTGCTCTTCATCCTCATCTTAACTTGCATTGGAACTTTCATCATCACTCCATGTGGACTTCATGGCCTTGTTCTTCTTTTTCTTCAAAGTGTTTGCACACTCTGCTTGTATATGACCATATCCATCACACTCTCTGCATTGAATTCCTCTTCCCTTCTTATCTGAGTCAGTTTGTTTTGAATCTTGAGGAGAGAAATCTTTGAAGTTTCCCTTCTTTTTCATCTTCTTCAAAATCTTCTTGAAGTTTTTTGTGAGAAGCGCCAGAGATTCTTCTAGTTTTCCTTCATCTTCAGATTCCTCTTGATTGCTCTGTGATTCTACTCCAGATCGAAAAGCCATTCCTTTCTCCTTCTTGTTCTTAAATTTCAATTCGAAGGTACGAAGAGAACCCATGAGTTCATCAAGTTTCATTAAGTCAACATCCTTAGCCTCTTTTATAGTAGCAACCTTGTATGTAAACCTCTCAGGTAGTGATCTGAAAGTCTTTCTTACCAGTTTTGCATCCGAATACTTTTCTCCAAGAGTAAAAGATTCATTAGCAATGTCACACAATTTTGAATTAAAATTGGCAATGCATTCATCCTCATGCATTTTTAATTCTTCAAACCTGGTGGTAAGGATTTGAAGTTTAGAGACCTTTACAGCAGCAGTGCCTTCATGAGCAATTTAAATTATCTCCCACTCCTCTTTGGCCGATTCACATGTAGAAATCAGTTTGAACTGATTCATATCTACAGCATTAAAAACAACATTGAGTGCTTTCGAGTTGTAATTCGCTAGGCGATCTTCATCTGTTGACCACGTCTCTTCTGGTTGCAAAGTGACCTTGCCGCTGTTGTCTGTTGTTGTCGGATGCGTCCATCCTGTCAATATCGACCTCCAAGCTTATTCATCAATGGCTTTAATGAAAGCTCTCATTCTGGCCTTCCAATACGAATAATTCGATTCTTCCAAGAGTGGTGGCTTTGACACGAAACCTCCTTCACGCAGCGAGTCCATTGCTTCAGACGAGCAACAACCAGTTATGCCAAGATCTCACAAACACAGTAGTTTGTGACCCGCTCTGATACCAATTGTTAGAACCGGTTATGAGCTTTTACCGTGTTTTCTTATAAAATTGATTAAGGATTACCAAAGCAAAACACAAAAGTAGAGTAAATACCATGCAACTATTAAACGTGGTTCAGTCAAACCGACCTACATCCACGGGGCCACGCCCAGACATCAAGCAATCCACTAATAGGTAAAAAGTTACAGACACCAATAAGACTTAACCAACTCAAGACTCCCTCTTGACTATCGACGCCGCTGTGTCTAACACCCTAAATGGCTACCTTGGCGAGCACCACTCGACTTCAAACACCTTCTCCCGAAAGCTCACAAAATCTTCTCTCAAAGAACGAAGATGATGGACGCTCTATCTCTTTAACTTGTGCACGCTGTACTTTATCAGAATTTCAGTCCATCTATTGATTCCTTGTGCAACAACCTTAAATTGATCTAATTCAAAATTAGAATCTATCTCAGAATCTGTAGTTACAGATAAGACAGTTATCAGTTTAAAATTCAAAACACGTAATCTGCTTCGCATATTCCAGTTTTAATTTTCTTGGCCCAGATTCTCAGCACTCCAATATCTTTATAGATGATATCTTGATCTTCAAAACAAAATCATCATGAAATACGGTTTTGAATAAACCTTTTATTCAAACTAAAATAAAATCTTTAACAGATATTTGTTTTAACTTCAAATCCTGGTTTAAATCAAAATACCAACACAATCTTGGTCTTTTCCATGAAATCCTCAGAGCCTTATCTTAGCTCAAAACTGTGAAGCTGATTTCTTCTATTTGAACGAACCCAAAAGCTGATCTTCTTCTATTCGAACGAACTCAACAAATTCGAAAGACTAACTCCAGATTTTGTCAAAACGCACAGCATAACTTAAGGAACCAAACGACTCAAACAAAAGCTGTACGACATTTCTTGACAATTTCAAAATAAACAATCCAAACATGAAGCCCAACTAAGCCAATCAAAGCCCAAAACATAAAAAGAGAGTCAAAACGACCCACACGACTCAACAGAAGCTATACTAAACACCACTAAGTATCAAAACTAGAGAACTGAAAATAGAACCTAATATTAGAAGATGAGACAAAGACACCACCAAATTGGGTTAAACTGCCACTATTACAAATCAAAAGGCAAAGAAAAATTAAAGAAAAAACTGAAGCACCGGAATCAAAGACTCCAACAAAAAGACGACCAAGGAAAAAACTACCAAAGTAAGAAATAAAGGCCGAGAGATAGACGACAATTTTAAAGCGTCACATGAATAAAGGCACGTGAATCCCAACCGCCATCGCCAAGGTAAGATAGTACTGCCACCACTATAGGATTCCTACCATCATGCAGATCAAAACTGAAGAATCTCAGCCGCCAAACTTCAAAAGCGACAGGAACGGTGATTTAAATTAACAACCTCCATTTTCCACCTCACCTTTGATCCACCCCAACGGAAGCGCGGTGCCACGCGCCGCCGTACGCCGCCGCCACCCCTAGAAAGCCTATAACCAAATGAGCATGATGAGGACCAAATTTCAAGAGCTCGTTCTCTCCGGGGCCGGCTCATCATTTGGATTAGTAATTATCACTAGTGTTTTAGGTGCCGGTTACAGAATTCTCCTTGTATTTTCTCACGTATTAGTAATTACTCCATATTTGTCTTTTGTTCAATTGCTTGATGCAGCACTTTTTTTTTTAATTACCTTGAGTTAATATGTGACACTTCAGAGCATCTAATTATTTCATTTCACATCAGTAACAGAAACGGAAAACAGATTATAAGTAAATAAATAAAAGATCAAAAACCAACTAGAAGTCTAGGTCTCAGTCAATATGGCCAGGTAATTCCTTCAACGAAGTGACCAGTGTATATTTTATCGACTTTCAAAAGGAATTAAAAATGACAAAAGGAAAAAAGAAAAAGAAAAGATGTCGTATACAGTCACTTTTGTCTTTTTTGTCTTTTTGCCTTTTTATTTAAAAAGAAAAATGTCATCTTTTTTGATTGCCAAACTATGGGAAGAAAAAGAAAGGAACCAACCAAGCAGCCACAGAAGCAGACAATATAGTGAGCGGTTTCCAACTTCTAACTACCATTTCAAACATGCCCATTTAATTCTTTTATTGTTTTTTGTTTTTTTGTTTTTCTAAAATATGGCCATTTAATTATAATAATAATAATAATAATAATAATTAAATAAATATTAATAATACACAAATACTGTACAGCTGAGATGGTGACTTGGTCTTTGTGATATTAATCAGCTATCGATCAACAGCTAGAGACTTTTCTTTTGGACAAAGTTATCAAAATTCCAACGCGGATTTCGCTTTCACAAAGAACCCTTTTGTCACAGCTCATCTTTTTTTTGCTCCAACAATCAATCTTCCCATTTCTTTTTTCTCTTTTATACATGCTTTTGGGGAAGGTCTCTCTCTCTCTCTCGCTCTTTTCATATTTTTCTAATTGAGTTTCTTGGTTGGTGAGCTAAATTCTAGCTGCCTCGTCATATTGACCTCCCTTGGATCATGGAGAGCTCGTTTTGGTCCCTTGGATGCTCTCAAGTAACCTTTTTTGAATTCTGGGTCTCCTTTGGGACTTCCAAAATTTAAGCTTATTAACATTTCTATCTGCTAAACAACATATGACAGGTTAGTCTTCTAGTCCTTCATCTTCATCTTGTTCTTTTTCTTCTTCTGCAACTAAGATTTTGTGATTTTTTTTTTTTCCGGTATTGTTTTGTTTTGTTTTGGAATGGAAAATTTGCTGAACAATGAGTTTTCATCTAATTGAATTCATCTTTTCTGGGGCAAAGTTGAAATGGGTAATTTGAGTTTTGAAAATTCAAAGTAGTTACCTAGAATGTTTGATCAACTGATTCTCAATTTTTATGCTATAATAGGATCTTAGTTGGACAGTTCTATTGGTGTTGTAAGAAACAAAACCTTGATAGACGGTTTTAAACCGCGAGATCGTATCAGATTAAAAGAGTACGACAGTTTAACAAAATTCGATGAAAATATGACCGTTTAGAATTATGTTTAAGGGATTCTCCTACTAGTTTTTCCAGCATACCTTTTGGAAGGAGAAAGTTGTGGTATTTTGAAAAATTGACCATACCTAGAACATGGGTGCCTGAAGAGCAAGACAAGTTATGTATATGATGTTAGAAGATGAAACTTGAAATTGGTCAAAAGTTTATTTTGACTATTGAGTTGTTTAGAAAGGCTGTAGTTTCTAGAAAGTGTCAAATGCTATTATTATTATTATTATTATTATTATTATTTATGATGAGCTTGGTGATAATATTGTTCTTTGTTAAAGTAACTTAAAATGGAACCTTAGGTAAGTTTGACTTTTGAGTTCCATTAAAACCTGAGACATAGTCAAAGATTTGGAATCATGTACTTAAACCTCAGCATAGTGATACTGTTGATCAATTAAAAGGATTTTGGACTTTGTTTGAGAGGTCTTTTCACTTTGGATGGTGGTTCTGCAGCAAAGTCAGCAACATTTTTGGGACAATGAAGTGTTTTTACTTCTACAACAAAGAGAAAAATGAGGAGCCAAAGACTACAAAATCAAGTTCCATGGCTTCTACTTCTACTTCCATGTCAACTGATCGCGACATGAGGAGATCTAGCTCCGAATCTCATTCTCAGAATGTCTCAGAATTTAGCACATCTTCTGCCAAGTCATTTGCAGTATTGTCTCAAAGGCAGAGTAATCTCAGAGAATTCACATTCTCGGAGTTGAAATCGGCGACTAAGAATTTCAGCCGATCTCTCATGGTTGGGGAGGGCGGCTTTGGTGGTGTGTATAAGGGTGTGATTCGCAGCACCGAAGATCAGCACAAAAAGATCGATGTTGCCGTCAAACAACTAAGTAGAAGAGGATTGCAGGCAAGTTTTATTCTCTTTCTATGGTTGATTTAATGGTATGCTTTAACCATATCATATAATTCAATAATTAGTAATGCTAAAATAGATACGTCAAAGAAACTTGATGTAAATTTGTAGATTTTAGATACTAAAAACTAGAAAAAAAATAAATCTTCAACTCATAAGCATGGAAAAGGACATCTTTCTATAAGGATGTACTTTTCAAACATCTGATTTTCAAAATCCTTCATCTTTTGATCTCCTTTCTTGCAGGGCCACAAAGAATGGGTGACAGAAGTAAATGTTTTGGGGGTGGTTGAACACCAAAACCTTGTCAAATTGTTGGGTTACTGTGCTGAGGATGATGAAAGAGGGATTCAGAGATTGCTGATATACGAGTTCATGCCCAACAGAAGTGTTCAGGATCATTTGTCAAGCCGGTTTCAGACGCCGCTTCCGTGGGCCACGAGGATGAAAATAGCCCGGGATGCTGCCCGCGGCTTAGCTTACCTCCATGAAGAAATGGAGTTTCAGGTACTTCTCAGTTTTTTTCTTTTTGAAGTTTACTTGTATAGGGATGGTTTAAGTTCTTGGTTGCGAAAAATTTCTAGTAAAGTTGTTTTAATTGGGGATTTGTTATGATAGCATTAAAAGGAACCAATTAAGTGCAAAAATTGGAGTATAGTAATCATGGATTCAGTGAACAAAGTTCTTCTTTTGGTCTCTAAGACCAGAGCCTCAAATGAATTATTTTGTCGATTAAAGGGACACACTGAAAGATTGCAAGACTTTTCTTCTGTCATCTACCAGATCAGTGAATATTAGAGCTAGATTGCTGAAATTGATCACATTCCCCGTTTTGATAGTACATTTGCAGTTGACGTATTTGTTGGCTTCGTGACGAATTGATGATCCCACCACCTCAACTCCAAGTCTACAATAATATGTAACTTTGATCTACTACGCCTAGAGGACAATCCACAGGCTCATTATGGATTCAATACTTAGGCAGTAAAAGAAAATGCTGGCTAAGCCTTTTATTCTTTTCCTTTTTTTCATATTCTCTAGGTCTTAAGTTTCCATCAACATATTCTCAAATCAGGTGAATTCTGACCATAGCATAGCCATAAATTATATGCTTATGACGTGTTTTAAGGTTCATATTCTTCGGTACTCTCCAATAGCATGATTTCTCTGACTTGTTCTGAAGTCATTTGAATATTGTCATTCCAACAGATTATCTTTAGAGATTTCAAGTCTTCAAACATACTTTTGGATGAGCATTGGAACGCAAAATTGTCGGACTTTGGACTGGCAAGATTAGGGCCTTCAGATGGATTAAGTCACATATCTACTGCGGTATGCTTGCTTAGAATCTACTCTCATAGCATCAGTGTTAATTAGGCAGCTGAATTTACAAGTCTGACATCAGTTTGATCATCAAATATTGCTTTGAGGGAAAGTCAAAAAACTAAAACTTACTATTTCAATATGATTTTCTGGTTAAAGTCATGTGATCTCTCAATCAAAGGTTAGTCCATAAAAAATACTTCACATGCTTTATGCAGGTAGTAGGAACCATTGGCTATGCAGCCCCAGAGTACATTCAAACGGGGCGTCTCACTGCAAAAAGCGACGTGTGGAGCTATGGAGTCTTCCTTTATGAACTCATCACGGGCAGGCGCCCTTTGGACCGAAACCGCCCCAGAAGCGAGCAAAAGCTTTTAGAATGGGTCAGGCAACACCTCTCTGACTCCAAAAAATTCCAGAAGATTTTGGACCCGAGGCTTGAAGGGAAGTACTCACTCAAGTCTGCCAGAAAGCTGGCATCCGTGGCCAACCGATGCCTTGTTCGACAGTCTAAATCACGTCCCAAAATGAGCGAAGTCTTGGACGTGGTGAGCCGAATTGTGGAGTCAGCAGACATAGGAAGCCCCCAAACTCCACTAAAAAGTCTCTCTCTACAAGATGAAACCAGAAGATCCAAAAGGGAGATTTTGAAAAAGCTTGCGGATCCATTCATTGGAGAAAAAGGTTGTTTGATGTGGCAAACATGGAGACCTAAAGTTGTGAGGACTTGACCAAATTTTTGAGAAAAATATGACACTAATTTTTTCATTTTTTTTGGGATGAAGTAGCTGATGTACCAAAACATGCTCCTTTTTTTTTGGCAGTTGAATTGAATGTGTATATTACTTCCTTTTCTCTGCTTACTACGGAATACAATTTCAAATTTGAAAAGTTTAATCAATTGCAGATGAGACCTTTTTGTTGGCCTCAAGGGACACCAACAATAACCTGTATATGTGTTTTGACTTCTTAAAGTTGTACTACTAATTGAAAAACAGTAACAACAAGCTATGAGAAATCTATTGCAAATTAATTTGACTTGGAAATACCACCTAGTACTCTCTACCCTCACACAAAGTTCCAACTCTCAAAGCTGGAGAAGGCCACAAGAGATTTTAAACCCTCCTGAAAGATTGGAGACGCCGAATTCGGCGATGTCATCAAGAAATTCGACGCTAAAACTGGCTTGGTTTTCCAACAGATTCAAGGGAGGACTCTTGAAGCCAAGGTATCTGATAAAATATCCTCAACCAAGCAACTAGTACATGACCTAACATAAACATATATTATGCATTATATATTTTCTAGTTTGTAAGAGGAAATCTCTTGTAAAACGTAACACCAAAGAGATTTTAATACCTTAAAACAAGTTATTGTAGCACCCCCCACGTCCATATTTATTTCCGAAATCACATCTTGAAAACACATTTTGCATTCTCAAAATGGGCTGTTCTGTACTCGCATTCATCCACCTTTCTCTTTTGTGTTCTGAAGTCAGACTTGCAAATTGAAAGAGTTTAAGACGATTTGTGAGGCCCACATTCTCTCAATTGCACTCCAAACCACGTGAGATTGTTTGACATCCTACAAAGGTGGGAAAGCATTAATCTAATAATACATAAAAGAGCCAAAATTCCTCTATTTAGTTCTTTTTTTTCTTTTTTTATCTTTATTTTTTTGTTATTTTTTTATGTATTTTTTAAAAACATGTTATTCTCCACTTTACTCCTATGAGAATAATTTTTTCACATATATTCTTATTTTTTTTTTGTTGTTTAAAATAATTTTCTTCAAAGTGTTTCTACTTAATTTTTTCCGTCAATTATTATCTTTACACATATTTTTTTTAAATAAATGGTTGTGTACATAAATTTTTTATTATTTGGTTAATAATAAACTCTTTAAACGTTTTCAACACGATAATACGTGTAGATCAAGTTGCAAAATTAGTTCTTCCGAAAAGAATCTAATAACTACCTAAGAAAGCGTTGAAACCATGCTAAGAATTCTGGATCATCCACGAAACCAAATTGTTGAATATGAATACAGTAATATAAATTTTTACCGTAAGTTAAAAAGTGAAGTAATGATTTGAACGGTGAAACGAAGGAAACAAATTTGTAGCCGTCAAATTTTTACCGACTTTTCTTAAATTTTTATTTAATTAACTAATGAGCTTAATTAAAAATGGTTTTAAAAGAAAACTTGTTTCTTTTATTTTTTTTGTATTAAAAGTTTCCTTGAGGGCGGGGTGTAAAAATACAGATTTGTGCCAAACCCTCGTACCTAAACCACATCCTCCGAGAACAATACAGGTGGAGGCCGACCGGAATTCCCGGTAACCGGTAGAGTACTGCCACGTAGGACAGATGGCGGTTTCGGTTTCATCTTCTCAACGCCTCGAAAGCTAAGAGCGCGCCCTTTGTTATTTAGTGAGCGTGATTTTAATTATTTTTTCAACAAATACGGCTTAAATGGACGGCAAGTTTCCACTTCCCCATCTCCGCTATATACTTCCCGTTACGGTTCCGTATTCCAACTTGCTCGAACTTTAACGCCCCCACTTCATACTCATAGCGTGGCCTTCAAAGCCTCTTTTTCTCTTTTTTTTCTCTCTTTTCTGGTTTGTTTGTCCAGGTTTCTTGGCGCCCGTGGTTCTCTTCTTGTCCCAGCCTTACCTTAAAGGTAAGGTTTTTTTTTTTTTTTTTTTTTTTTTGAGATTGATGATCGCCAAATCTAAATTTGTTAAATTTCTTATTAGCGATTTATGTTTTGGTTTTGCCTCCCCCCCCTTGGTGTGATTGATATGAATTCTTATTTTCATTTGTTTTGGTTTCTGCTTCCACGAAATGGGAAAGTTTATTGTTCGGTGTTCTTTTCTTTCCCCCGCCTTCCCTTAAGGGTAAGTTTTTTTTTTTTTTTTTTTTTTTTTTGAGATTGATGATCGCCAAATCTAAATTTGTTAAATTTCTTATTAGCGATTTATGTTTTGGTTTTGCCTCCCCCCCCTTGGTGTGATTGATATGAATTCTTATTTTCATTTGTTTTGGTTTCTGCTTCCACGAAATGGGAAAGTTTATTGTTCTGGGATGTGGGATTAGGGTTTTATGTTTATTTTTTTTCCCTTTTCCTTTCTGGGATTTGTTTGCAGTTTGTTTCTTTGAGTAAAATTTAAGTTTGTATTTAAGAATGTCTGTTTAGATTTGATAAATGTTATATTTTATTTATTTATTTATTTTTGCTATTGAATTGTTTGTTTCTGATCTTTTGGAGGTGCGTAGCTTGGAGAATTGAAATTTCAATTATGTGGGTGCAGAATAGACAGAATTATTTATATGGATAATTACTGAAGTTGAACGTGTTATTGAGACAAAAACAAAAATGTTATTTGAATTGTAGTTCTTGTGAAAGTGAATTCTGTAAATTGAGATGGGTTTTGGGGAAATAGATTCTACGATCTTAAGCTTAATTTCCAACATGGTTAATGCTTACCAAACGATTGCTTGTTTCTTGGCAGTTATCAAAACTTATTGAGAATAGAGCATAGCGAGAGGTTGTATAGTTGTTTGAACGGACAGAAGTTGTTTGATTGTTATGCGAAGCAATGGCGACATATAAGTTAGATCCCGACGTTGAGCGGTGGGGTCTGCATCTGTTAGATGTTTGCACGCTTGCGAACGACACCTCTCGTAGTACTGTTACTGGATATGACGCGGATGTGAGTAAAGTGGAGTATGTTAGAGAAGGCTATGTTGTTGAGCCTTGTAATGTGGAGAACGATGAAGTTATAGCTTATGCTTACCAAGAAGAGTTGTCGAGACTTGCTTCAGCGGAGGCCTCAGGACGTCCTGATTTCGATGAAGAGCACTATCAAGCGTCAATTATTGCACAGGATTGGCTTGGCCCTTCTAAAAGACACGGTAGTTCTAATTTTGGAAATTCGGAAAGTTAGATTATTATTATTTTTTGTTTGTTCACGTTGTCCATTTTTGCCCTTTTTTGTGTCCTTATTCTTGTGATGTGAGCGGTAATGATATGTAGGGAATGAGAATGGTTGGAAGATGGAAAATGGTCATGATAGTAAAGGGACCATGGAGGATCACAGTAACAGAGAAATTCCAACAGATGACTACACAGAAAATAAAGACGGAGATGATTCTAGCAGAATAATAAATGAAGAGGCTCAGAATTATCAGATGCCAACTGTCTTTACATATCCTATCCCGGATGAAAGCCGAGGAGAAAACTTGACAGACGCGGAAGAATGGCTTCATGAATTGGACATAACAGATGAGTCTTCTCTTGACAGCGAAGTAGGAAGAAGACTCAATCAAATGGTTCCAGTTCCTGTAAGTATATAACTATTAGGGAATTTTTGCAACCAAATGACAAAATAGGTCATCATTAGTATATATAATCTGAATTGGATTGTTGGCTTCCAAAAAGAAGATAAAACTCTTGGCTACTTTGACCTTTTTAATTTTTTTTTAAATTTGTTTGATGTAATACGTGTGTTTTGATTAGCCGTTTGGATTTGGCTTTCAAATTCTAGGCCATACTGGCGTTGATGTTATTATGTTATTTGGCAGCATGTTCCTAGGACGATTGAAAAAGTTCCCTCGGTTGATGAAGAGATATCAGATCATGAGAGGCTTCTTGAAAGGTCTTGTGCAAAATTTTCCATTTCTTACGTTTTCACATGTGTATTTTATCTTTCTTATAATAAAAAAAGCTCATCTTCATACTCTTTGAAATAACAAAAGTTATGTCTGTTTTGAGTAATTGGTCTGAAGGAGGAAACTGCTAGTTTTAAGGAATTGTAACAACAGACAGAAAATGGGACCGTAGGATGTTAAAATTTTTCGTCAACAAGTGGCGGATCATAGTCTCATGACTCTCATTAGCGGGCATACACATATAAACTCTGATAATTTTGTAATCCTCTATTATTTTAATGGTCTTTTTATTTTGGTGATTGATGTTTTGATAAGTAAAACTTTTGCCCTTTTATAGACTGCAGTTATATGATCTGGTTGAGCGGAGGGTTCAAGGAGATGGTAATTGTCAGGTCTGTTATCATTTTAACTCGCTATTTATCTTTCTTTCTTTCTTTTTTCTGAAATATGTGAAATATTATGTTATTATGCATATTGAGGTTTTATCCTCCTCCCCTTCTCTTTATTTTTCTCATATTTGAAAATGAATTAATTGAATTAGCGGCTAAGAAATGGAAAATTGTTGGTCTAAGAGTACTTGTCGTTGGTGAATATATATGCATGCGTTTCTAATGTTGGTGAATATATATGCATGAATTTCTAATATTGACCCCTCGTCTATTTTATTAATTTGAAAATTTATCACTTGTTTCATATTATTCTCAGTTCCGCGCATTATCAGATCAACTCTATCGGTCTGCCGAGCACCATGGTTTTGTCAGACAGCAAATTGTTGAACAGGTTTGGCCTGCACTAGTGATGCGTGCTTTTAGATTGAGCCTTATTTCATAATTGCACTTTTTTTTTTCGGTGTTCGAAATATTTTCCCTCTTTCTGATGTGATAGTTGAAGGGTCATCCCGAGATGTACGAAGGTTATGTTCCTATGGCCTATGTTGACTATCTAAAGAAAATGAGCAAGTATTATTCTTTTCCTTTGTGGTTGTGGTTTCCATCCAAATTTTATTACATAATTTTCGTTCTTATAATCTCTCATCTGGATGAATCAGGAGTGGTGAATGGGGTGATCATGTTACGTTGCAGGCTGCTGCTGATTGGGTATAGAGGAAAACTTAACATTTTGTGTTCCCTTTTCTTTCTTTTAGGTTTACTTTATATATGAATATTCGATTGTGTGAACTAAAGTTACATGTTCTTCCGATGTTCTTTTCATTGGCAGTAATAGTTGTATTTTTCGTCCACCCTTTTTTTCTTCATGGCATCATACAACTTTTGGACTTTTGCCAATTTGACCGCTGTGCTTGCAGTATGGTGTCAAAGTATTTGTGATAACTTCATTTAAGGATACCTGTTCCATAGAGATTCTTCCACATGCTCAAAAGTCCAATCGAGGCAAGTTTTAACTTTTCAATTTTCGTATTTTGGTATAAGGCAATAAGCATTGAGTCTAAGTAAATATCTTTCATATGTCACGAGTGGTGACGTTAGTTTGTGGCTTGTGCAGTCATTTTCTTGAGCTTTTGGGCCGAGGTGCATTACAATTCAATTTATCCGGAAGGAGGTGAGCGGGTTTACAACTTGAACGATTAGACGAATGAAATGGTGCAATTTCTAGTCGATAGGATTACAATAGTTCTGTCAAAGAATAAAAAATCATGTTAGTTCATCTCCATGAACTCTTACTTTCCCCGTAAAACAGTGCCCATTTTCCCATGAATTGTTCGTAAATTATTATTTGTAACACTTTCTATATCAGTGTATAGATATGTCTTGAGGATGATAGGCATTGAAAAACCTGATCTCTTTTTTTTTTTTGTTTTAAATGAAAAAAAAGCTTATCATAGTCTTCAAAGTGCCAATTCACAGTCAATACTCATTTTTGTGTTTGATGATCTGATAAAAGATTATATGGGGGTCCATCGGCTGATGTTTCTTGCGAATCTTGCAGCGTCAAGGCAAAAATTTTGTATTATCTGACATTGTTTTGCGATATGATTTTGATTAATTTTCTTGTAATTTTTTTTTTTCGTGTAGAGTTTCCCGCATCGTGCACAAGGAAGAAGAAGAAATGGTGGAATATCATAAACTAGAGACTTCATGGAGTGAACAGTGGTGATGAAATTGTTTTAAGAGTTTACCACAGCGGAAGCAGATAAGAAAAGAATCCATGCTTTTCGAGTTGTGACGAACAAACAAGAGGATGTAACAAAAGGGTTTCTGTTCTTGTTTCTGGTGATGCTTCTAAATGCAAATGCTTTTGCATTTGCTGTACATAAAAATATATTCTTTGGTTTTAGAGTTGGATTAATTTTATTCCATTATGTATATAGCTGTAAGCCTGTAATCATTCTTTATCTATGGCTTGTAGATTTTTGTTGGAACAGAGTTTTATTGATTGTTTTCCCCTGGTATATTAAATATTATTATCATATTTATTAGCTATTTAGATTAGGGGATTATAGAGTGCAATAAATAAGATTATTGCTGTGATCCTCCTGGGTGGCCGTCACCGTAACTGAAAATTAACTCGTACTTATTGGGATTTCTTAAAATTTGCGGAACATTTTTTTTTTTGATAAATGTTACTTAGAATGCTGTAGCATGTTAAAATGTTGTAGGAATGCTGTAGCATTCTTTTTAAAATGCTATAGTATTCTTTTTTTAAAATGGTGTAAGAATGTTGTAGCATTCTTTTTAAAGTGCTGTAGGAATGCTGTAGCATTCTTTTTAGAAAAAACTTACTAATACGACATATGTTACGAATTGTTTTCTTGATCAAATATTTAACTCTTAACATGTATGTTTATCAAAACATATGGATATATATATGTATATACTTACTCCATAAGTTTGCTCACTAACAATCATAATCCACAAAACCATTTAACATATAGTTTACGAATCATAATTAGCAAAACTATTTATAACATAAAACTGATTGAGAAAATATTTGTAAGCGGTATCCATTCCCATCTCCACCATTCGTCCGCCGCTTGCCATTGCCCTTCAAGAATTGCTGATAGGTTTCTTACCTACAGCATGAACATATCTGATTGAGCTTTTGTTCAGCAAGTAGGAACTATCTCTCGCAAAATAACTGTAACTACACATGAATAAATATGCATGAGCTGATTATGCTTAATTATGATGTCTTATCATAGTCTTATTATCTTATCTTTCTTACTGATGGGTCTGAGTGCTCGTACCACTTGCACGCAATCATCAGGACGTGAGGGTTTGCAAGGTCCCCCATGATACTGCGATTATAACTGAATTGAATGCCTTCCTCTTAGAGGACATTATTATTTTTTTTCTTCTCCCTTGGGAGCCTGAGTCACCTCCCTTTCAGAGGCTAGTACGACACTCAACTGAGATTATTCTTATAAGTTCTTCTTGACTTATTAAGGTGTATGCAATATGACATAGCATAGCATACTATAACATGAAATGTACTCAAACACATATAATTAGTGTGCAATGCTTAAGCGTATGCGGTATGACCTAGCATATCATACATAACATTAAATGTACTCAAACACATATAATTCATGTGCACTGCTTAAGTGTATGCAGCATGACATAGCATCACATACAATACTTAAAGCATAAACATGTATATATAACACGTGTAACTTTTTCTTTAAAATCTATTCATACTGTAGGCGAGATTCCTACTTACCTGATTTACAGAGCTGGAATCCACTTTTTGCCAAACAGGCCATTCTCTTACTTGCTTACTTCTGAAAATGAACACCCATTGAGAGTGTGAGATTATCTGTCGTTTGCTATTCTATTTTAGCAGCTTATGAAGGAAATCTAGCCCTTTACTTAAGGCATGTATTCCTTTCCTTTACTGAAGGATAATTTACTATAAGAATCAATTTATTAAATCCTTACAATCTTATTTTCCTTAATTGTCCTTAACATACTTATGTCTAGGTTAAAAATCAATTACCCAATCTAGTAGCTTATTCTCCATAATTTACCACATTGGACTTATTATGATATTAAGGTCCAATTCAGCCTAGAACTTATTCACGGCATTCTAACTCTTAGGCCGTTGAAATTTAAACTCAAACGGGGTTGTTGAACTAATACGGCCATTGGACTCGCATCTAACTTTAAAATTCTAGGGGCCTAACATATTTAGCTCGCAAGTGCCCATCGGGATGTTTTGCCCAAAAACTATTAAGCTTTTAAAAGAAACTATCATTCGATTTTTTTTATAAAACCGATTACTCACTATTCAATTACAAGCACTAAAATCTCATTATAAAATCTCTTTTCGACTACCGACTTTTGAAACTATTCCACAAGTCATTTTACGGTTAATTTGTAAACTACCGTGAAACTATGTTGTAGAAACCCTTTTTTTTTTTTAAATCATTCTTCACGGCTATTCCTCGTTCAAGCGAGGCCTAAAACCATAGTATTTTACTGAAATCCTTTCTCAGGTTCTTTGATAACCTTTTGTTAAAATTACCACTGTGTTAGTTTTGTTTAGTTAAAACCGTGCAGTTTTTGAAATCTGCGTTTTACTATATCTTAGGGTCGGATTTTGAAAATCTGTTCTTCTTGACAATTCTTCACCTCATCGAGATCTAAAATTGTTATTTTTAGAGAAAATTGAAATTCAGCCTCTAGGGGCCTCGTTTGGCTAAAAACAGTGGCTGCAGTTTTTTCCGAAACTGTGTTGGACAGCCTGTCCCGTTTTTACAAAATGGCTTAAAACTTGCATTTGGAGTTAAAATTGAGTTTTATCACAATCACAGAAAAACGTTCAAAACATCGAGAACCATAAGTTTAAGTTTAGAAATACTGAAAAATCTCGCTCTAGGGTCCTCATTTTCGCGTTCAAAGTAACTGGAAAATTTTTTCTCCAACCCAAAATAAGCAACTTAAACCAAACATAAGCCTACAACACAATACTAATCCAACTAACCTCAAAACACACAAAACTAACTTAAAACTCACACACCCTTATTACAAACTATAGCCTCAAAGGACCACAATTTACATCCATAATTTCAAGCTTAAAGTTGGCTAGAAAAATAATAGAGAAGAGTTCAAGAAATTACCCTTAAAGTGTTAGGAATGGTGTCCTAGAAGCATGAGATGTAACATGATATTTATTATTTATTTAATAAAAGAGTTTATTCATCATTTTATGTGCATATATTTATGAATATTTTATGAATATCAAATGAAAATTCCATGATTATTTATGTAACCTTAAACATTGTATATAAGTGTTATATACGAGAGGATAATGTTTAAGGATAATAATCAAAAATATTATTCATAATGAATTTAATTAAAGTTCAGAATCTTTAATTAAAACATTATTAATACATGTCATTCTCATTTAGAATGGAACGGTGCTAGCCGCACTATTAATATGGTGAGATATTGAATGATTGTATTTCGCATAATGAGATTATGTGGAACAGGGACACAGACACAATATGAATTTCTAATAATTTTTGTTAAGTATAGAAATTCTAATTGAGTCTACCGATGGTCATATATAGAATGATCTTAATCTTGAGTTCTTAACAAACTTCTATTTATGGATTTGTGTCTTTTGATTTACTCGGTACAGATTCCGAGACGCTAAATCTTATTCCTTGTATTTTGGAGACATGATGAAGTAGGTAGCTGGGAATGTTATTATACGAGATGGAATCCATTCCTTCTTGAGAAAGAAGTAGATAAATAATTCTCTTGAGTGTTGATTCGGTACTTGGATTAGTAAGAGCACTCTGGTTCATGAAGTGTTTTATGAATCACTATCCATTAGAGAATCAATGGTACTTAAGAATGAAGATATAATTAGAGAGGTTAACGGATTCTACCTGGCTCTAATTATGAATTATTTATGGAGGATTGATCTATATGCAATGACTATATCAAATGGACACTTCACAGTTTAGAAGTAATTAATGTCTATAATTTCGAGAGTGCAATTCCAAGTTTATAGTGGAGTAACTATTGGAATTAATGGAATTAATTAATTAATTAAAGTGTTTAATGAATTATTAATTTTATTGGAGCTCGGGATTATAGGTCCATTAGTCCCCGCGTCGTCCTTGCAATTCTGCCAGACACAAAGGGCAAAATGAGATTTTTTTAGAATTACAGAATTCTAAAAATTAAATACTCGAAAATAATTAATTATTATTTAAATAATGTGATTATTTAAATTTGAATTTGAACACATCTAGATTTATCCATTTAAACTTATTTGATAAGTTGTTCAATTTAGAATTCAAATTAATTTAAGTTTGACTTAAATTCGAATTTGAATTTGAATTAAAATTGGACTACAGGATAAATGATGATTTTCTCTTCCTTCCCTATCTGTATTTGGCGCCTACCACAGGGATAGGATTACCTAAGGTTGGCCGGCCATCTTAAGGATAAGGAAGAGGAGTTTTTTTGTTCCAAATTCAAATAGGAGATAATTAACAAGCTTTATATAGTAGATAGAGATTTGATTCCTTCTAGAAGTTTGACTTCTACTCTATAAATAAGGGAATAATAGAAAATTGCTTGTGACAATTTTTTGACCTAAATTTATGAGGGCTGGCCGAAATCCCTTGTAGAGAGAGAAGGAAAATTTTTCTCCAAAAAATTCCACATTGTGCATGCGTTGGTGTTTGTAGAAATTTGAGTGTTTGTTCCAACCCGCTTTGTCTCAAGTGTGCCCACACACATGTCTACGTAGATTCAAGGAATTGACGTGGAAGACTTTAATTTCTAAACACAAGGCTTTGGAGCAAGGATTGTTCGAGATCAAAGAACTCAAGTTATCATCCTAATCGGCCTCCATGTATTTTCCCTAATTGAGTTCTTAATAAATAAATTAATATGATTAATTTATTCATGCATAAATTAATATAATCTATAGAGTATCTCAAAAGTTTTGTGAAAATTTTTGTTATACTTGATCCGCCTCCCTCACGTTTCTGCATCCGAATTCGATTTAGTAACCAACATGAAGAACTCTCTCTTGAAAACCTTTGAGATCCTCCTCTTCTCCTTCAACTTAAACTAGGATTTGTGGTGAGATATATGAGAACTTTTGAGTGTATGTGAGGTAAGGGATGGCTCAGTTTTGTAGAACCAGTTTTGGATATGGAGAAAGAAGTAAGATAAAGCAAAAAGTGAGGCTTAGATCACATTGGTTCTATTTATAGACAACTACGTGATTTGGTTTATCTCTTCATTACATCTTTTAGTCCACTTAACTAAACAAAATTTTGCTTAAAACATCTTAAACATGGCCGGTCTAGGTGGGAGAAAAGAAATGGTAAGTATGCCATGATTTCTCTTCAACCACTACCATCACATCACTTTTTATCATGAAATCTTCTAGCACACTCAAGTAACCAAAACTTTTGCTAAAACCTCCTAACATGGCCGGCCAAGATGAGAGAAAAGAGTGAAAAAGATTGTCATGATTTCTCTTCAACCACTACCATCAAATCACATCTAATCTTACCAAATTTTAACCTACCCCTTGTACTTTTGTCTCATCTCTTAAGTTTCCCTTGAATCAGATAAAAATTATACTGATTGTAAGGAAGTACTTAGCCGACAAGAAATTCTAGTTTCTGACGGTTCCTTTTCTACTGCTTATTTACAGTTTATTGTTAAATCTTCGACTACTTTGATATCACATTAAATTCTTACTCGCGTAATATTTTGAACTGTTTCAAGTCTTGAAATTAATTCTAGACTGAACAAATTCTAAATTTAACTTTTCTGCATTATATTCCGGGAATGACATTATTTCTGATGGTGTCAACTCCTGAGCTCACATTGTACCCCTTCTACTATAAGTATTTTTCTTGTGACTTCAACCTAGTTGTCCGGCAATTAAGGATTTTCTCTCCTTTTAAAATGTCAGAGCGTTTTTTTATACGCTACTAACATCGTGCTGTACTTGGAGATTCTTGAAATTAAGATTCTCAAACTACATATGTACTGAAAATTCTTCCACCTTAAAGTACGGTGAGAATTTATCGATCGAATTTATTTGATCATAAAACATGAACTTAGCATGAAATCTGCTACAGAATTTAGGAATACAAATGTTAATTCCATAAATTCTTCAGTCATAAAATATAACATAGTATTTTCTAGGAAAATCATTGGCTTAAATACATAAATTGTATTATTGAAAGTCTGAGATTTTCTCAGTCATTACAATTACAACTTCATCGTTATTGTAGTTGCATTTTCTTATGTCGCAAACACAATAATAAGTGTTTGCATAGTTGTTAAGAACACAAAACGCATGAGCGATCGATTTTCTAATATTATAAAAGCCTTAAAGTGGCTCTTGCGCCTGGGCCTCCACGGGTATACGCATTTCGTTCCCATTACCCTTTGGGATCGATTTAAAAAATCATGTAGGTGTCCCTAGCATTATTCTAAAAATAATGCTAATTATTATTATTATTATTATTATTATTATTATTATTATTATTATTATTTGCATTATCAGATTTATAGGATAATTATGGCATTTAGTGGTAAATAGAGATTTACTAAGTAAATATTAGATTTACTGATAAATAAGATATTTACCGGTCGTTAGCGTTATTTTTACGGCTAAATATGATATTTATCAGTCGTTGGTACCCGTATCGGTAAATATCATATTTATTAGTAAATATAGTATTTATTGATCACTGTCACTGATGTCAGTAACGTCAATTGTATTTACGAGTAAATGCGGTATTTACCAGACACTGATAAGTAAATATTTGAACAATTATTAAAACCACTCATATATTTTATTCTTGTGTTAATTTGATTCGAAATAACCTTTTATAACATAAAATACTTATAGGAATATTACCCTACTATAGAAGATAATTTTTAAAATATAATTTCGTTTTTTCTAGAATATCAAAGAACACATTCATCTAAGGGTTTATCAAATCCAATTCAAACTTTTTAGTCATATAACATCCAATCCAATTAAAGGTCACTTTTTAGGAATTTCAATATCCAATCCAATTCAATAAGTAGTGTATCATCTAATTCAATCCAATCCAATCCGATTAAGATTGGTTTGGATGGGATTGGACCAATCGGTTTTATACAAGGTTTTTTTTTGGGCTCCGAAGTTTCACTTTCTGTTTTCTTATAGCTGTCTTAGAACTTAGAACTAGGTGTGCGAAGGTGCATGCTAAATAATAGAAGTAATTACTCAAAATCATCCATATTGATCCTCCGCAATAAAACTGTAAGTTTTTAAACTAATGACATGATTATTACACTAATGATCGTGTCATATGAAGGACCAATATTGCTGACAAAAAAGTATCGTTATAATATAATGATCCCGTCATTATAATACCAATTTGTTCAATTATGAAATTTTGTTTTTAATTGGATAGCTGTTAAACTCATAACGTTAGACATTCATGTAAGTTAGTCATGAAAATAAACTTTGAATTTTTATACTAATAATATGCAACATAAATACATATGTATATTAATAAATTTTTATATGTAGTATATATCGAGATTGAATAAGTTTGGATTGCATATTTTGAAGGTAAATAAACATCTGGTCCAATATTTTAGGTCGGTTAATAAGAAATGAAAACTAATCCAATCCAATGAAGGTTGGGTTATTCAGAAAAAAAAAAAAAAAAATGGATTGGTTGAACGAATGATTTGATCATATGATCACCTTTACTGATTCGTAAATCCAAATATGCAGCAAATAATCCAATAAATTATGGGTTGTTTATCATAGTCAAGCCTTCTTAAATTATTCAAGCACCACCGCGAATTATCTTCCATAAATGATAATATTTTTTTAAAGGTAAAATTTTATTCAATTAAAAAGTTTTATAGACACTAATAATAATATTGATGATTTGTGGTACACAATACAAAACACTCGATAGAAATCTTATGAAAAAAGGTTGTTGTTGTTGTTTTTTTTTTTTTAAATGTGATTTTTCCGGAATTTATTTTCAGAAGGAATGCTCTTTCGTAGAAATATCCTTTTTAAAGTTTCTATTTTTTGTTAACGCAGATATTAAATTCTTTTCTGATAATAATTCCCGATGGTAGGAACACTATTAGGTCCCTAGTTTAGTCACGATCGTTTATGTTGATGAGACATGTATGGAAAGATTGATAAATATATCATCATATATGAAGCACTAAGGATTGATTATTAAGCACTACCGACAGCTCTAGTTTATTATGAGTTTTTTTTTTCAATTTTTTTTATTAGAAAGCGTTAGTTTATTATAAATTGATATATTGATGATACATATTTATCAATCTTTCCATATATGATGATATGGAAAGATTATATATATATATATATATATATTATATGTGTTGATAATTATAATCATATATGAATTTGATAATTATATCCAATCTCGACAACCGTCATCGCATCGACAATGCCAAACTTCAAGAAGAATAAACATGTGTCAAGTTCAAACTCTCATCAAAAGTGACACGAGTAATTATCTTCTTCTTCTTCTTCAAAGCATCTTTACTATTACAAGTCTTCACCATCTTGTTTTTATAATCTTTAATTGTTATCATCTTGTTGCACTCTTTTACTCCTACAACTTCTTTCACAACAGAAGAAGACTCTTCGTGAGTTGGCTCCACCTTTATAGCTCCACCTACAACTGTAGTCCCAACAGTTTATACAAGTTTTTTCACTTTTTCACCCTCGTGGCTACCAAATTATCTCTCTTGACTTGTATAGATTCACCATTCACATAATATTCACAACCCAAAGTGTCCAAAGCTCCCAAAAAAATCAAACTTCTCCTTAGTTAGGGAACATGACTAACGTTTGTCAATTTTCTCACAACACCATCAAACATCTTCACCTTAACAGTACATATTCCAACAGCTTTAGCATTAGAATTATTAACCATCAATAAAGTACCAAGATCACAGAGCTTCAAGAATCAAACCACTCCTTATATGAGCATATATGAAACGAGCATCCAGAATCCAAGATCTAAGAGTCATAAATATTTTAATAACAAAATAAATTTCATCCTCACTGTCATACCTGTCACCCACAACATTTGCAGAATCTGAAGCCTCCTGAGTCTCTTGCTTTCTCTTTTCTTCAAGATGCTTTGTCAGTTCTTCACAATTCCTCCTAATATGCCCCTTCTTATGACAATAGTAGCACTCAATATATCCTTCCTTGAACCGGATTGGGAATGATCATCTCTCTTATTATAACATCTCACTGTGACTTGTTCCTACCCCTATTCAAATCTGAGTGTGCCACCAAAACTTGTTCAGTATGAGACGTACTACTTAGTTTCTTCATATTTATAGTCTCTAACAGAGCAGTTGACACTTCATCTACAGTCAATGTTGTCTTTCCAACTAAAAGAGTAGTCACCAAAGTCTCATATGATTTGGGTGGGGAGGCTAACAAAATTATCTTCTTCATCAATTTTGACCTCTACACTTAATAACTGAGTTATGCACTTATTAAAATTATTTATATGATCTCTAACATCAATTTCTTCATCTATCTTTAACTCATATAATTGCATCTTCAAATATAATCTATTTGTTAAGGATTTCGACATATAAACTTTTTTTAATTTTTTTTACAACTCAGAAGGAGATGCTTCATTCATAACACTATATTTCAGTTCAGGTTCCAAACTTAAACGAATAGTGCTTACAGCTCTCACTTCTAATTCTTCTCAATCTTTCATCTTTCATCTTTTCTCACTTTCTCTCTCTACCCAAAACTCTTTACATCATTTGCCTATCGCTCTCCTCGCTTTTTTCTCTCTCTCTCTCTCTCAAAAAAGAGACACTATTTCTCTACACTATTCTATAAGCACACTTTTCTCTGAGTACACATAAAATCATACACAAAATACTCATCTATAAACTCCTAATAATCCTTACTTAAAAACATAACAATAATTTACCCAAAAAACGCGAAATAGTCCCTCCTAACGACCAACGTGGTATATTTGCAAGGTTAGAAGAGCTTTTAATTTCCTCAAAGGGTCGGTAATAATGATTCCAGCTATAATATTCTCTTTACTGATAAGAAGTACAAGGAGTTTATCTCGAATGGCTTTACAAAATTTTCAAACATAACTAAAGAAAGACCCTTCATTTTCTCCGCAATCTCCTGCCAAAAGTAAAGCCAATATAGTTATAGGACATATAAAACTACAATAGTTTACATGAAAAGTTGGCATCAGAAGGTGAGAATGGAGAGAAAGTCCATCTAAACTAGAAAAACAGAAACTTCAAATTATAAAAGTTCAAATGTCTAGCATTCGAAATGAGAACTAGGGCTTTCACAAACATAGCAGACTTGTTCTAAAATCAAAGTGACAAAATGAAGCTGAAATTAGGAAAAAGGTGTTTGTTACCTTACAAGTCCGATTATCCTTTTGACTTCTCCAATAGTTCCAAAAGTATCACATTCAGTATGTGCCTATTTTTCCTCACAGCATCCATTGCAAGTTCTTCTGTTTCTTCAAAATACTGCAAGCAATATCATATTTCATAACAGCTCATGTCGTCAAAGAAACTAAAATCACAATGAGATGGACAAGACATATAACTAAAATCACAAACTCCATTTACTAGTTGAGAAAATTAAGAATGTGAAAAGTGTCAAAAACCGTCAAAATTTCGAGTCCTACTACACATTACTATTTGGAAGCACTTTTTTTTCCCCCTAAAGAATAGTTTAATGTATTTTTGATGCGCAAATTTAAAAATTTTCTGAAGTTAGATATGAGGACATAATAGTTTTGAGAGTTTCAAAAAAAAAAAAAGTGATAATGTTTAAGTAGGGATGCATTGAAAAATAATTATTACTTCATTAGGGACAAATTAGAAAGAAAAAAAAGTAGTTATGAGATAACAATTAAGAGGTTATGTGAAAATAAAAATGTTTAAATAGCGTCGTATTTAAGAATTATTATTTTAAGGGTCATTTTGAAAAAAAGTCTTTCTTTTTTTCTAGATCGCCAATAATATAATAAAGACCATATGAAATTAGCTTTTTTGGAGACATATATATATAATTAAAAACTATATATATTTTTAGAAAAATAAAAAGTTAAAAGGGCTTTAAAATAAAATCTCAAAAATCCAGGGGGCCTCCCTCCGCCCCTAATTAATATAAGGCTGGCCTTACTTGTGGACTTTATACAACGGGATCGACCATCTATAACATTATTCAGGATTTAAAGAGCTTTGCTGAGATAAATCTGAGACTTTTTTTTTCCGAAGAGTTGCAATTGCAGAAGCAAAAATGGATAGAAGCAATTTGAGCAATTGAAGTGGTTAAATTAGATTTTTGATGTGGCTGGTATTTACAACTACAAAAAAAAAAAAAAAAAAATGGAGCACGAAGTAAATAGCACATTTATAGAGAATAATTAAAATAAATAGTAAATTTTAACACTATTAGAAATAAATAACAACTTACCATATAAATAGTGTAACTATACTTTAAAATAAACTACTCATAATTTCAAGAATGGCCTTTTAGAGTTTACATGGAATAAGGGGAATTCAAAATTTTAATTATAAATATTGGGAAGATATTCTAAAAATTAAATGGATGTAAAGCCGTATAGATGAATCTCATTAAACAAATTGTAATAAATTAAAGTTGGGGGAAATTTTTGTAAATAAACCTAACTTTTTGCACCCGAAAATGACTCCAGATTAGGGCTGGCAATCCGGGTAGCGACACGATGACATGACTCGAAACCCGCACGAAATTAGCGGGTTTGGGTTTATCTTAAATAGGTACGGGTCAAAATCAGGTCGAACCCGTAAAACACGATTAAATAACGTGTCCTTTTCAGGTTGACCCGCCAACCCGTAATTGACCCGCCATAACCCATATATTAAACGTGTCATATTTAGGTAACACGAATACACAACCCAATTACAACCCGTTTATTACTTTTTTTTACAAATATATTTTTAAAAAAATATATTAATAAAGTAATAGAATAAAAGTATACTGTATACAAAACAAAAACTAAAATAGGAATACAGAATACACATTATTCATCATCTCTGCTAGCTAGGTTTTCCTCTTCCCAGTTCCCACTATTTTCACTCTTTCTTCCCACTATTTTCCCTCTTTCCATTGCCGCTGCTCATTCTCTTCTCTCCACCACCGTGCCTTGTCTTCTCTCCACCACCACTCCTTCTCTTCACGGTGGCCCTCTCTTTCTCTCAGAAGTCACCCACCCTTGTTGCCATACCTCTATTTCTTCGCTTCTTCTTCTTCTTTGTCGGATCCGCACGCCCACTCCTTCTGATAATCGAGACTCATTCGAATCAAGGATAGAAATGTATAGTCTAAGTCTATGTTAAGTTTAAAAATAGTTTCGAGATCAATCACGACTCATACTAGGTAATTGATTGACTAATCTTAAAAATTAATTTGGCTGAAGATTGAACTGACAATCAGGACTAAGAAGAGTGATCAATCATTTTGGAGACAAACTATCTCATCCAAACCACTAGTTACCCTAACAGAAGAAGGATGTTGCTGAGTTCACATAGAATTGCCTTGATTGATAGGAAGTTAAAGTAAAACAACAACATCCAGCAGGAGAACTACAGAAGATCTACATTCCAGAATAAAAGTGTGATAAAACTCAGTTATTCTATTGAGTGACTGGCCAAACTATACGTTTCTAAGATAGTAACGTGGCATGGAATTCCAAAATCCATTATTTCAAATCGAGACGGTCGTTTCATGACGAGATTTTAGAAAAGTGTACATGACGCAATAGGATCTAAGCTAAAGTTCAGTACGGCTTTCAACCCATAGACAGATGGTCAATCCGAGAGGACCACCCAGACCTTAGAAGATATGCTGAGAGCATGCGTCATGGATTTCAAGGGAAACTAGGAAAAGAAGTTACCTTTGATAGAGTTTCCTATAACAACAACTAGCACACGTCAATAGGTATGGCACCTTTCGAAGCTCTATACGGAAGAAAATGCAGGTCCCTAATTCATTAGTATGAACGTAGGGAGATTCATCTAGAAATAATATACTTTATCAGGAGAACCACAGAAGATGTAAGACTTATCACAAAGAGGTTTAATACAGCTCACAGTCGCCAAAAGAGCTATGCGGATAAATGCCACACACCTATAGAGTTTCATGTGGGAGACTTAGTTTTCCTGAAGGTGGCACCGATGAAAGGAGTAATAAGATTCGGTAAGAGAGGGAAACTCAACCTAAGATACATCAGACCGTTTGAGATCCTCGATAGGATTAGTAAAGTCGCATACATACCAGCATTGCTGCCAGAATTGGCTTCCGTACACAATGTCATTCACGTATTGATGTTGGAAAAGTATGTGATAGATCCATCACATGTATTACGCCAGGAACCCGTCAAAGTGTACGCATACCTCACTTATAAGGAAAAATCAGTCTAGATCCTAGCTCGCAAGAAGGAAACCTTAAGGAATAAAGTAATTCCTTTGGTTAAAGTCTTGTGGCGAAGTCATAATATTGAGGAAGCTACTTGGGAATGCGAAGAGGATATGAGGAAAAACTACCCCGAGTTGTTTTAATTTTCGGGATGAAAATTCTTAAGGGGGGTAGATTGTAATGACTGAGAAAATCCCAGACTTTAAGTAATACAATATATGTATTTAAGCCAAGGATTTTCCTAGAAAATACTATGTTATATTTTCTGACTGAAGGATTTATGGAATTAACATTTGTATTCCTAAATTCTGTAGCAGATTTCATGCTAAGTTCATGTTTTTTGATCAAGTAAATTCGATCGATAAATTACCGCCGTACTTTAAGGCAGAAGAATTTTCAATACATATGTAGTTTGAGAATCTTAATTCCAAGAATCTCCAACCACAACATGATGTTAGCAGCGTATGAAAAAAAAACGCTCTGACATTTTAAAAGAAGAGAAAATCCTTAATTGCCAGACAGCTAGGTTAAAGTCACAAGATAAATACCTACAACAGAAGGATACAATGTGAGCTTGGGAGTTGACGCCGTCATAAACAATGTCATTCCCGGAATATAATGCAAAAAATTTAAATTTAGAATTTGTTCAGTCTAGAATTAATTTCAAGACTTGAAACAGTTTAAAATATCACGTGAGTAAGAATGTCATGTGATATCAAAGTAGTCGAGGATTTAACATTGAACTGTAAACAAGCAGTAGAAAAGGAACCGTCAGAAACTAGAATTTCCTGTCGGCTAAGTACTTCCTTACAGTCAGTATAATTTTATCTGATTCAAGGGAAACTTAAGAGATGAGACAAAAGTACAAGGGGTAGGTTAGGATTTGGTAGGATGACATGTGATTTGATGGGGGTAAGTGAAGATAAATCATGACACATGTGATTTGATAGGAGTTAGTGATGGGAAATCATGACATATGTGATTTGATGGTGGAAGGTGAAGAGAAATCATGGCATTTTCCCACGCTTTCCTTCACTTGGCCGGCCATGCTTAGGGTGTTTTTGACAAAAATTTTGGTTAGGTTAGTGTGGTAGAAGACTTCATGATGAGATGAGTCAAATCAACTATTTGACAAAAAAGCTTACCTTACTTCTCCCTTGAAGCATAGGGTGTTTTAAGCAAAGTTTTGATTAATTAAGTTGGACACAAAGGCTTGATTAAAAGCTAAGAGGGGATTGAGCAAAGGGCTATAAATACTAGATCATTGGTGTAAGCAACATTTTCCTCTCATTTGCTCATTCTTCTCTCATTTTCCTACAAGCAAAAATCGGCCCTAACTCTCCCTCTTATGCTCTCTCTTTAATTTTTCTTCCACTCCCTTAAATACAAATACTAGCTTAAGATCAAGAAGGAGAAGGAGGATCAAAGTGTTCTACGAGGACTTTAACCAAAGATTTTCTTTCCTTAAGGGTATGAACTCTAAGACCTTTCTCTCTATTTTCCTTTCTAGCGAAGTTTAAGTTTGAGAATCCATTAATGTAATTTGTGATTTTCAAGGAAATAAGTTGTAATAAGGGTGTGTGAGTTTTGAGTTGGTCTTGTGAGTTTTGAGGTTAGTTTGATTAAGCATTATGTGTTATGTTTATACTTGGTTAAAGTTTGCTTATTTTAGGTTGGAGGAAAAATTTTCCGGTTACTTTGAACGTGAAAATGAGGATCCTAGAGTGAGGTTTTTGAGTATTTCAAAGCTTAAACTTATGGTTCTCGATATTTTTAACGTGTTTCTGTGACTGTGACAAAACCAAAGTTTAACTCTAAATGTAAGTTTTAAGCCATTTTGCAAAAACGGGACAGGCTGTCCAACACAGTTTCGGGAAAAAAGCTGCAGCCACTGTTTTCAGCCAAATGAGGCCTTTAGATGCCGAATTTCAGTTTTCTCTAGAAACAACAATTTTATATCTCGACAAGACGAAGAATTTTCGTGAAGAACAGATTTTAAAAATCCAACCCTAAGATGTACTAAAATACAGATTTCAAAAACTATACAGTTTTAACTAAACAAAACTAACAGAGTGTTGGTTTTTAACAAAAGTTATCAAAGAACCCGAGATTTAATTTCAGTGAAATACCGTGGTGTTAAACCTCATTTTAACCGGAAGTATTCGTAAAGAAAGTTTTCAAGAAAAAAATGATTTCTTTTAAAGAACTTAGTGGTTTATCGAGCAAATCATTCTCACGGGCACCTACGAGCCCAATATGATAGGCCCTTAGAATTTTGAAGATTGGATGTGGGTCCAACGCCAGCATTTAATTCAAGAGACCCTGTTTGAGTTTAAATTTTCAACGGCCTAAGAGTTAGAATGCCGTGAATAAGGTTCTAGGCCGAATTGGGCCTTAATACCATAATAAGTCCAATGAGGAAAATTATGAAGAATAAGTTACTAGATTGGGCAAATGATTTTCAATCTAAACATAAGTATGTTAAGGGCAATTAAGGAAAATAAGATTTTGACGATTTAATAAAATGATCCTTGTAGCAAATTATCCTTCAGTAAAGAAAAGGAATACATGCCTTAAGTAAAGGGCTAGATTTCCTTCATAAGATGCTAAAATAGAATAGCAAACGACAGATAATCTCACACTCTTAATGGGTGTTCATTTTCAAAAGTAAGCAAGTAAGAGAATAGATTGTTTGGTGAAAAGTGGATTCCAGCTCTGTAAATCAGGTAAGTAGGAATCTCGCCTACAGTATGAATAGATTTTAAAGAAAAAGTTACACATGTTATATATGCATGTTTATGCTTTAAGTATTGTATGCGACGTTATGTCATGCTGCATACACTAAGCAGGGCAACTGAATTATATGTGTTTGAGTACATTTAATGTTATGTATGCTATGCTTGGTCATACTGCATACACTTAAGCAGTGCACATGAATTATATGTGTTTGAGTACATTTAATGTTATGTATGCTATGCTTGGTCATACTGCATACACTTAAGCATTGCACACTAATTATATATGTTTGAGTACATTACATGTTATAGTATGTTATGCTAGGTCATATTGCATACACCTTAATAAGTTAAGAAGAACTTATAAGAATAATCTCAGTTGAGTGCCGTACCAGCCTCTAAGAGGGAGGTGACTCAGGCTCCCAAGCGAGAAGAAAAAACATATAATAATGTCCTCTGAGAGGGAGGCATTCAGTTTAGTTATAATCACGGTGTCATGGGGGACCTTGCAAACCCTCACGTCCCGATGATTGCGCACAAGTGGTATGAGCACTCGAGCCCATCAGTAAGAAAGATAAGATAAGATAAATTAAGCATAATCAGCTCATGCATATTTATTCATGTGTAGTTACAGTTATTTTGCGATAGATAGTTCCTACTTGCTGAGCAAAAGCTCAATCAAATATGTTCATGCTGTAGGTAAGAAACCTATCAGTAATTCTTGAAGGGCAATGGTGAGCAGCGGACGAATGGTGGAGATGGGAATGGATACCACTCACCCAGTCATTTTCCGCAATAGTTAAAGTTTTAAAAGATTTTGATAAGTATGTCTATAAACTTGTATTTTTAGAAGTTTGTAGTATAATGCTAAGTTTGTGTAAACTGCCAGAATGTATGTCGTTATAGTAAGTTTAAAAAAAAAAGAAAGAGAGAATGCTACAGCATTCCTACATCATTTTAAAAGAATGCTACAGCATTCTTAAAGCATTTTAAAAAGAATGCTACAGCATCCTACAGCATTTTAAAAAGATTGCTACAATATTCCTAAAGCATTTTAAAAAGAATGCTACAGCATTCCTACATCATTTTAAAATGCTCAGCATTTTAAGTAGCATTTAAAAAAAAATTCTGCAAATTTTAAGAAATCCCTGTAAGTACAAGTTAATTTTCAGTTACAGTGACGGCCACTAAGTAAGGTCGTCACAAACACCATGCAGCAATTAAATTGTTTTTAAATATCAAGATTATCCTTACCAACCTTTAGTAAATTCAATTTAAAACAATTATTAAACCAAAATATTGAATAAAATAAATGTTAAAGGAGTGAGAAGAGTAATCTTGGTATTTTTAAAACTTTAATTGTTTTAAAAGATATCTTGAGTATGATTTTAAGAACATAGGGGCTGTTTTGGGCATATTGCATAATGAAAAGAGTAAAAATACTATTTAGACATAACACATGATGATGTTTTGAGCATTTTCCACAAAAATTTAAATCTCATTTTCTATTGGACTGACCATTAAATGGATTTGAAAGTTTTAAGGGTTAATTATGAAGATTTTATGTTTAGGAACTTGTTGAAAATTTTGAGATTTTGGCATTTTTATTCAATTTTTTTGAGTTTTGAAATTTCATTTATTCAAATTTTTAGTTAATTAAAATTTAAAAATATCATTTAATACAAATTAATAAGGGTGGTATTGGTATTCTTTTTAATTATCAGGATATTTTTTTGATTAATTTTACAACTACAGGATCATCTTTTGCATTTGTATAATAAGAAGGAAAATGTAATATTTTGACTAAACACAAGAGGTAGTTTTTGTTTTTTTTTTTTTAGTATTTTAATAGTATATTGTTTTCTATGTAGAAGGGTAGACAACTTAGGCCTTGTTGTTTTCACAACTTAAGTTTTATTATTATAGTATTTTATCTCATAAAAATTTAAATTAAGCTTTTTTGTTATAGTATTTTTCTCTCACATACACAATTTGAAATTGTGAAACAAACATACCTAATATTGTTAATTATGTGAAAAAACTTCCCATGCTTTAGTAAATTTTGGCTTTGTCGTCTGGTTTGTCCTCTTGGACTAGTGTCGTACCCACCTGGCTTTCCAACTTTGTTTTGGCAGATTGCCCAGAATAATGCATTTCCAGAGTTTCCCATAATTTATACATACATATACATATAAATTATAATATGATCTACTATAAATAAAAATTAATTTGTTTAAAATATACAATTTTACATGGCACTCTTGATCGTCAATGAATGAATTTGTATAGACAAACAATATAATAGCGGTGGTTCTCTACCTTTCGGTTTAGTTTGTTTGTCCTATTTATGAGAGTTTTTTCTTTGTAATATTGGTGGTGATCCTTTGTAGTTGAGTTCTCTTAATATCGATTTATTAGAGTATTCCATTGATTGCAGAAATATTGTAAAAAGAGCTGTATGTGTGCTTGATTATTAGTGCGCCTCTTTAAATTTTCATTGTTGGAACCCAATGCACATTTAATCCCCTTGTGCATTTTATTAAAATTCATTAGTGAAACCAAACTATTGTAGGCGTTAAGTTTCTTTGTATTGTAAGGTCATCTAAATCTTGTATGTGTAGTTCTTTGATTTGGAATACTATTTACCTCTTACAAACTAAAGGTATGGGTTACAGAGGAAATCAATTTACTTATCTATAGTATCCAAATGTGAACCAAAAATCTCACCCTTAAAATTGTAATTGAATTAAGGTTGGACCTTTCGAAATTTTAAACCAAGTAAAAGTACTCGATGATGAAATTGCTAAATTGCTTTTCTTAGATACACATGGAATTTTTTGAATGGATGCATAACAATAAGCACTTGGATACTTAGTTATAAATGGAAAATATGTTCTTCTTCTTTTTTCCCGTTCAAAAGAAGAAACTTTCCCATTTGTAATAAAAAAGGCTTTCCAACGTAACAAAGAAATCATGCGTTTTTCTTTTTTCCCAATTTAAATATTATGAATGATGTGAAAGTCTACCAACGTGCATCACGGCCCGTTTACCTAATCAAAGATCAACATTCATCTAGTTCTCAAAAAAAAAAAAAAAAAAAAAAAAAAAAAAAAGCCCGTCCTATGATGTAACAAATAATCCAATAAATTAATAATGGGTGTATGTCATAACATAATCAAGCTTCTTAATTTATAAAAGCACCCCACAAAATATCTTCTCAACATGCGATTTTCTTGGTAGAATCATGCATTTTTTTTCCCCAATTTAATTATCACGAATGATGTGAAAGTCTACCACGTACATTACGGCCCGTTTACCTAATCAAAGATTAACATTCATCTAGTTCTCTTACCCCTCAAAAAAAAAAAAAAAAAACCGTCCTGTAATGTAACAAATAATCCAATAAATTAATAATGGGTGTACATAATCAAGCTTCTTAATTTATAAAAGCACCCCACAAAACGTTTTCTCAATTTTTTTTTAGTAGAATATAGGGATGCCCACAGATGATATATATATATATATATATATATATTTGAAGGTAAATATAACAATTTCATTAAAAGGTTATTAAAGGGCTAGAATACATAACTGCGACAACCCCATATGAACATGTATCACTCATATGACTAGATATTAAAAATGCACTCTCAATCTAATAAAGGGGAGAACTCCTCCTAAAAGTAGCCCTACAACATTCGGCCACAGAAAATTGACTCAGAGTGAGCCAGATCCTTGTCTTGTAATGGACCTCGCACTCACATACAAACACACATACACACCCTTCAGACTAACAGGGTGGGGAAGCCAACCACTGGCTAAGAGAGAAAACACCACAAACTGAGAAAGGTGGAGATGCCACCCTCTAGCTTGAGGAACACACTGAGGGATAGGGAGACCATCATCATTATTACAAAGTAAAAAACAAAAAATAAAAAACTATACACAAATTCACAACCTACACGGGAGAGATCTAGTTGGAGATGGTGTGAACACTACGAGTAAGCAACTTCCAAAATCTGTCCATGAGTTTTCAGAGAAACTCATACCTTTAAGGGCCATATTTGTTGAAACGCCACCCCCTCTAATTACGCAAAGCCCATCACTTTATAGATCGTATCACTACGAAGTCAGGGATGAGATTTTTATGGCCAGAGGACCGACGGCGTGCCGAACCTCCGGCCAAAAGAGAAAGGACGACTGAAGTTCTAGAGACATGGAGGAGAAAAATGGGTTAAATTGTAATGACCCCTCACGGGCTGTCACAGCTGTCTTAACTTTCAAACATTTACCTCTTAAAGAATGCGAAAAATAGTTAAGTTGAAACACTTTACTTTGAATGACTTAAAGAAAACCTATAATTATATATATATATATATATATATATTATAACTTTAAAAGTTTTAAACTTTCTCAAAGAAAAATAACCTTTAGGTTAAACTTAATTATTAACCTCCATACCATGAAATAAACTTAAAGAAAAATCTAAAGTATTCGTCAATTCAAAACCACCATAAACCAAAGTTCCAAAACAATAAAAATTAATAAAAACTTTATTTAAAATTAGGCACTTTCATTCCATGCTCGTTTCTCTCGTTTTTCTATCGTGCATACCTCACATCCGCTCCAAAATTCTCCATGACTACATCTTACCCGTTAGTTCATCTGCAATATGAAATAACATATATAAGCAAGGGCTTAGTAAGACACTTAAATCTCACAAATGTAAATGAACATTTTTATTCATCAACAATAAACGTTATCATGAGAATAATTATTTTTGAACATGTTTTAACTTTAAAATCCATTATATATTTGGTCTGACGTTGTACCATCATAGCGCGCTAGCCACAGAAAGTATGGGGTAGCAAATCTCATACTAACCATGATAATAAGATTGCTCACCGGTCACCATTAAGGGTGTAGAATGCCATTTAAAAACATAAAAATACATATATACATTTTTCTTCAAAACGCCATCATAAGAGGATTATTAAAAGCATCATAACATCATCATAAACATCAAAATCATATACTACTCAATTATTCAATTCATGTTGTAGGTGAGAGTGTACTTACATAAAATGCCTTACTTAACCTTTTTAAATTTCTCAACGGTGATGCGACGAATGAGGTCCTCGGGTGCTCACCTCTAAAACTGTTCATGCCATAAATCATAAATATAATAACATTAAAAACATTAATTCATCAAATCCATCCATCATATTGAAATAGCACCTAAAAGGCCAACTCCATTATTTAATAACATCAAGACACAGAAAAAATCCCAATAATTACACAAATTTCCCAAATCTTACAAAAACTGACAGCCTGGCCTTGATCTCTTTAAAAATTCATAACAAATCATAAACTAAAAATAACCTGAAACTAGTGCCAAATGAAAATAGACATCAAGATCTTTCCAACGATACCTTATTTATTAAAAAACAGAGTTCGTTTGTTCCCTCAAACACTGTTTTAAAGTCAGATCATATAAGCTGGAAGATTCCAGCACAATAAACTCCGAAAATACCAAAATAAATTCATTACAGAGAAAATCAATTCCAGCCATATGCATACTTTAACCAGCCCTAAGACATGTTCCTAAAACATTCAAATCACACATTCTATAAAAATTCTCATGGCAAAGCGAATTAGAAACATCAATATGACCATCAAAATTCACATGTCTTGCAACTCGAATCCAAAAACTTTTTACTAACTCATGTTTCTATGAAATCACAATTTATAACATAAAAAGGAAACAACAATATAAGAAAATAACATAATTCCTAGCATGCTTCTCTAGAATTTATCAAATTATAAAGACACTTAAACACTCAAAATAATAACCGAGTCATACATGATTATCCCAAAATAAAAGCGTGCAGCCATAGACATTAAAGCCTCACATAAATCACATATATCTTTCCTCAATCGTCAACCAAAAAAACTTATTCATCATCGAATTTTGCAAATTAAATTTTACGAACTCACATACTGGACCTATTCTTTGAGATTCTAAATTTAATCCTATTTCAAGCATATTTTGCAATATTCTTATGAATCAGAAAGCATTATAAAATTAAAAATTAAAATAAATGTAGTTCAATAAAATAGCTCTAATTTAGGGTTCTGCAATTTTAATTGAGATGATCAATAAATTAATAATAAATTGGGCCGAGCCCTACCAATGGGATAGGCTATAAAATCTTGAACGGTTTTGAGAGGAATAGAAAGATATATAATGATTTTAAAAAGTTAATATTGGAATAAATAGTTCATATATATATATGTTAAATTTTTAAATGAAATATAAAAATTTATAAATTATATATATATATATTAGGAAGAGTCTTAAATAATTATATTTTTATCGGTGGTTATTCATTAAATATAAAAAATTAATAAAGAGTCCTGATATGAATTTAATTTCATTAATTATTATATATGTTTTTAATCAATTATCTAATTTATTACAACTTTACGACTAAAATATAACACCCATTAATTAATAAATATTAAATTAACTATGAAAATCACTGATGATAATATATTTTATTATGACATTATTATAGGAACATTGTAGAAGATCATTTTTAAATTTTATTTTTCTTTTTGTTAGAATGTCAAAGAACACATTCGTCAAGTCCAAATATGTAGCACATAATCCAAAAAATTATGGGTTGTTTATCATAGCAAGCCTTCTAAATTATTCAACCACCGCCACAAAATATATTCCTTAGATGATAATATATATATATATATTTTGCTTGAATAAATGATAATATTTTTTAGTACAATAACAAAATATAGATATACTATTTTGAAACCAATATATAGTAGAGATCTTATGAAAAAAAAATTGCTTTTTTATTATTTTTAAATCTGATTTTCACCCGGAAAAATAATAGTCACTTGAAATCTCACTCTTTCTCACTCTTTGTTCTTTCCTTGCCGTGTCATCTTTCTTCCCAAGAAAATAAAACCTTAATTGCAGACCATTCTTTTGCAATTTATTACAAATATGCCATCATTCATTTTGCCAACTTTACTCTGCTTTTGAAGATTTTTTTTCGTTTTTTATTTTTTACGTGTGTATCACTGGAATTTATTTTCTTTGCAAAGTCCAAATATTATATTCCTTAGTGAAACAATGAAATAATGTCATTAGAAAACAAAATGCTATATAATATTTGAATTAGAAAATTTTTTTCTTGTTTTTTGTTATTTGTCTTCAAATGTTTTTTTCAAGTATAAATAAATTTTCTTCCACAAAAATATCGTAACAAAAAATCATTCATAAAGAATAATAAGTAACATGCTTTCCAAATATGTAGAGGATTTACTTTAAAAAAATATATGTAGATGATTTGACCAAAAAAATAAATAAATAAACGTGAAGAATTCGACCCAAAAAAAAAAAAGGCTACATTCCTTATTTCTTTAAAAATATATATTTGTAGATGATTTGACCAAATAAATAAATAAATAACGTGAAGAATTCGACCCAAAAAAAAAAGGCTACATTCCCTCTTTCTTTCTTTCTTTCTTTCTTTCTTTCTTTCTTTAAGTAGTCTTTGTTCTACAAAAGTCAAAAGTCCCTAAAAAGAATCCTTTTTTTTTTCTTTAAAACATATCAACAGCAACGTTATATACGTGTAAAACCACATTTCTGATTAATTATCTCTAGTTTTGTTTTTCCGTGAAAAACTTATTCTGATTTCTCTATTTTTTGTTTTTTTATTTATTTTAGACTGTGAAGCCACATGGCATAAAAAAAGGTACGAGAAAGAGAGTAATATTTCACGTGAAATTAACAATTTTCTTTGTCCCGACACATAATCTTTAGAAATACGTGACAATGCTCTTTCGTAGAAATATTCTTAGGGCCCTAGTTTAGTCATGAGTTGATATGTTGACAAGATAGATGGAAAGATTGATTATTACATATTGTATATATATTCAGCACAAAGGACTGCTTATTAAGCACTGCTGAGAGCTTTGTTTATTATGAGTTTCTTTTTAATATTTTTTTATCTGAAAGCATTAGTTAATTTATGAGATTTTGTTCCGTCAACATATCAATATGTCAGGTTTTTTATTTATCGTATTTGTATAAAATCGTATAAAAATTAAAAAATATATAAATCTAATAGTTAAAAAAATTTAGTCTACCGGTACACCAGACGTACTAAAAAATCTCTCTTAATTTATTATGAATTGATATATTCATGACGATATATATGAAAAGAATTTGATAATCAATATATATATATATATATAGTGGTTCTATACACACACTCTTTTTTACTCTCTACGCTCCTTTTAAATTAATAATTTCTTATTACAAAAACGCCCTTAAATAAAATCACAAAAACAAACAATAAACTTATTATATAATTAAATTTTATTATAAAAAAGAAACCAATGATAGATGGTCTTTTTTCTCTTCACACACTCTACATATTATATTGCCAAATTATAAATTATTTCTATTTCTAAAATCCATAGTAAAACCCTAATTTTACCTTTCTATCACTATTCTAAAAAAATTGCATAAAGGTATGTTAAATTTTCTTTGCTATTTGTTGCATGAAGATTGTTTTTTTACTTTGGGTTTTTTGGTCTGTTTTTCACGTGGAGTTGCATTTGTAAAAAGTAATATTCAAGCATCACTAAAAAAACGAAAGAAGGAGAAGGTAAAGTGGTTAAATAATTCATTTAAATTATGCACGTGCATGCTTTTTAGTTTTCTTATTGATTCGAGAGGATTTTCCAAACACACCAACCAGGATCCGATACGTCTAAGATTTATCTAGATGCATTTCCATGCTATTACAAAACCAAGGATAATAAATAAAAGATAATAATAAAGTAATAAATTGATTTATATATAGGGTGTGTAGTATATAAGGGGCGTGGTAAGAAAAGAGGTGTAAATAAAACCATTTTTAATAATTTTATAAAAATATTTAGGGGTAATTTTGTAATAATAAGGGTGTGTAAAAACAAAATTTAATCATTTAAAAATTTTGTAGAGTGTGTAATTAGAAGAAGATGTGGAGAGTAAAAAAAGGAAACAAAATTTAATCATTTAAAAATTTTGTGGAGTATGTAATTAGAAGAAGACGTGGAGAGTAAAAAAGGGGTGTGATGAGAATCTATCTTATATAATATAGGTTTTTCTATATATATATATATATATATATATATATATGTATGTATGTATGTATGTATATGTATACATATATGTTGATGACGTATATGGAAAGATAGATTATAATATCTGTACATGCATATAAAGATTAATATAGGCTTTTTCTGTATATATGTTGATGATATATGTGGAAAGATATATGTAGATTGATTTTATTTACACATCTTTTTTTACTCTATGCAATTTTCTTTTAATTATATTTTTTTATTAGAAAAGACTCTCATGTAAAATGATAAAAAAAAGACGATTATAATAGGCTTAATTACATAATTAAATTTTATTATAAAAAATAATGATATTTTATTTTTTGCCCTTTACACACTCCACATGTCATATTTTTAAATTACAAACAATTGCTATTTTGAAATCTATGATAAAACTTTAATTTTTACCATGCAATAGATATTCCAAAAAATTACATAGAGGCGTGTTAAATTTTCTTTGCTATTTGTTCTATGGTGATTGTTCTTTTGCCTCTTCTTTCCTTTGTTTTGTGTTAATGTTTTTTACTTTCTAATTATTTCATTTTTGAAAGGGCAAATCATTTTGTTTTATTTTCTTTTTTCGTTTCTTATAAGGTAGAATTGATTTTTTTTTCTTCCATTTTGTTATTTTTTGTGCTTATTATGCTCATTTATTTGTTTTTCATTATTTTTTTTCATTTTTTATTTTTAATCATACCTCAATAGTATAATAACTTTGTTACAATATTTTTTATTTCTTGAATTATATTGCTTTTTATTTTATATTTTTGAGTGTTCTTTATGTTTTCTAAAAAAATATTTAAATAAATTTTCTTCCTGTACAAAAAAGGCGTCATGCCTAAAGCTTCAACTAAAAAAATAAAGAAATATAAAAATGATAATATTAAAATAAAATAGTGGGTGAGAAAAAAAATCAAATAATCAAGAATTAATTAATAATTTTATAAAAATAGTTTGGGATAATTTTAGAATAATAGAAATGTGAAACAAGTAAATTCACCATTTAAAATTATGCGAGGTGTATCTTTAAAAAGGAATGTAAAAAGTAAAAAAAGGGTATGTGAATAAAGCCGCTCTTATATGTATATATAGATATATAGATTACGCACTGAAAGTGGATAACACGTCAGGCCCATAACGTTGTGCTACTAAAGAAGAATTAAAATATTTTTACTTCATTTGGACATATGTAATGTACCTAATAATTCAAATGGCTATAATTCCAATAATAATAATAATAATAATAATAATTCAAATGGCTATAAATCAACCAACTCTTCATATAGCCTAAGCATCCCAAAACACAAAATCAAACTCTAATACTTTTCCCTTGCAAATATCCAATAATGGCATCCCCATTGGAGCTGGGAAACGATCGAAAATTCCTTGACAGTGAGGGCAGAAATAAAGAAGAAGAAGACAAAGAAAACTTCTCCTATGCCATGCAGCTTGTGTTTTCCACCGTGCTGTCCATGTCTTTGCAAACTGCAATTGAGCTCGGAGTTTTCGACATCATAGCGAAAGCCGGTGAAGGCGCTAAGCTTTCGCCGGCGGAGATTACGGCGCAGATGACCACCGACAACCCTGAGGCACCCATCATGCTTGACCGCATACTTAGGGTGCTGGCAAGCCACTCCATATTGAGATGTTCGGTGGTTGGTGATGTTAACAGTGAGTCGGATTTTCAAAGGTTGTACAGTCTTGGTCCTGTGGCCAAGTATTTTGCGACTAATGAAGATGGTGTTTCTTTGGGACCCTTGATGGCGTTGATACAAGACAAGATCTTCTTGGATAGCTGGTTTGTTTGTTTTGTTTTGTTTTTTGATTTTTTGTTTACTTTTTCTTTTTTCAACTTATCTTGTTTAACTTTTGGAGACAAGAGTGAAACGATATTCCACTAACGTTATTCTTTTCTTTTCTTTTTTTTTTTTTTTTTTTTGAGCAACACTAACCTTATTCTTTGTGCAGGGAAATATTGTATAGTGTAAAACTTTCTATGGGCTTTCTTAGGGTTATGTTGTTTAGTGACAAGACGAAGGAACTTTTTAATTATTGAAGACTCATTTTTGTGCTAATATTTGGAAAAGAAAAAAGAACTGAAAACAAGGATTTGGCAAGAGGAAAGAAAGAAGGATTTATAATCTTGGTGAGGAAAAATGAGAAAAAAAAAAAAAAGGACCTTTCTCTTATTAGATATGGATTCTTTCTCAAATCTCTATATTAAGAAAGATAAAAATTAATTTATCAAACTACAAAGGATCAAAATCATTTTACTAATTCCCTCACGTCTTTCCGTATTTTCCTCATTTCACGTTTTCTTCGCACCAAATTACAAGCTTTAACTAATTACGGTTTTCTAAATAGAAAATTGCATATCAACATGTGTTTTTGCTGTCTTTATATTTTTTCCTTTTAAAATATAAGTTTGTTTAGATCTCAAATAAATGAAAATTTTATTGATAAGACCTACCACTTAAGATTATTATTTTTTACTGATTTAATAAAAGACACGTTCTTACTATGCCGCTTCGATGGCATAAATGTAAGTTAATACTATTTGAGTGGTATTTTTGGTTTTCTCCTTTTGTTAATTAAAAGGGTACAAGTACTATTCTCTAATACAAATGTAAAGAAAGCTTTGGTTCTAAGCTTGTATCACTTGCTCATTTTCTTATTTATTTTTTAGGGTCTCATAATTTCCTTATTTAAGATTACTCTCCTTTTTCCAGTAACCAATTAATACCATCAAGTAAGTATTATTGTATTCTGCTTAAATATTTAATTCCGGAGTACTTAAACTTAAACCTGAATTAATTACAGGCCCCAACTAAAAGAGGCAGTTCTTAAGGGAGGAATTGCATTTAACAGAGTCTATGGAACACACGCCTTCGAGTATCCAGGCTTGGACCCAAGATTTAATCATGTTTTCAACAAAGCAATGTACAATCAAACTACTATTGTTATTAAGAACATCCTCAAATTTTACAAAGGTTTTAAGGACCTTGCAAAATTGGTAGATGTTGGTGGCGGTCTAGGAGTGACCCTTAACCTAATCACTTCCAAATACCCACATATTAAGGGTATTAACTTTGACTTGCCACATGTTATAGAACACGCGCCTTCTTATCCAGGTACGATTTTGATTTATATTATCTTAATTCTTAATTATAACACATTTTAATTATGATTTATAACTTTGAATTTTTTGACCAAAAGAGATGTTTATGAATAATATTGGTTTAGGTGTTGAACACGTGGGTGGAGATATGTTTGAAAAGGTTCCTACCGGGGATGCAATTTTTATGAAGGTAGAGTTAGAAAATTTTGCACCTTGGAAGCATTTATTATATATGTCCTTTTATTTTTCGAAATGCCCGTGCATTAACCAGATTGTAGAAACCGTCCAATTTAACTTAAACCGAATCAAATCATTAATATGTTTATCTTATTGTTCAATTTAAGCAATTATTATTATCATTATTTTTTTTTTTTTTTTTGCTAAAATATCAAATCGACTAAACCAATCAAAACTAATTTTACTTTTCGAAACCGATCAAAACCCACCATTAATATCCCTAACTAAAATGGATGTTTTCCTAGTGGATTCTGCATGATTGGAGTGATGAACACTGCTTAAAGCTATTGAAAAACTGTTACAAAGCCACTCCAGAAAATGGAAAGGTCATAGTTGTGGAATCAGTCCTTCCAGTCGAGGCAGAAACTAATACCGCTGTGAAAAGCACCTCCCAACTTGATGTGTTAATGATGACTCAAAATCCAGGAGGAAAGGAAAGGAGCACGCAACAATTCCTGGCCTTGGCAACTGATGCAGGATTTAGGGGCATTAAATTTGAATATTTTATTTGTAACTTTTGGGTTATGGAGTTCTTTAAGTAGATGGCTTTCTTTCCATATGTTGGGAGTCTCTACTCTCCTATTGATCCGTGTGCTTATGTTGGTTTTTTTTTTTAAGTTGAACGAAATTTCTGTGGTTAATAAGAAATTAACGACATCTTGTTGTTGATTATTCAAAATAATAATATATCTTTAGTGTTTAAAGATTTATGCAGTTTACACAAAAACAACTTGAAAATTATTATTATAAGCTGACGCGAAAACGACAGGATTTGTTGTGCTCATTTATATATATATATACATATATATGTATGTGTGTGTTTTTGTTTGTGTGTGTGTGATTGAATCCTATGCAGATATACGCGGTTCTTAAAACTTGTTGAATATTAATTGGCTCAACTCAATTTATCACCTTTTGAGTTATTCACAAATGGGCAAACCCAAGTTGAAACGATTAACTTTTAAAATTGATTCAAAGAATAGCTGATCAAGTCTTTTAATAAATTAAGTACTTAAGGAAAAAAAAACGTAAAAGAAAAAAAAAAGGTGAATAATTTAACAACCTTCGTAAAAATATCTACTCTATATCAATAAAGAATGTAATGATGAGAATTTTTTATATTAAAATAAATGGTTAAATATCTCCGTGATGCTCCTTGAGCTATGAGATCATTTATGTTTTCCCACATGACTTTTTTTTTTTTTTTTTTGAACACTTCCCACATGACTTTTAAAAGCTCCCATTCTAATCATTGATTTTTTTTCCCCCCATAAAATTAGGCCCAACAAACGAGGTTAAGCATGATCATGTGTTTTTTTTTTTTCAATTTATCTTTAAATAAATTTTAACGTAAAGACCACGTGATTACACACCTGATCACTACCCTTTTATGCAACATATATTAAACATAAATTCTAATAACTAGGATTAATTGAACATTGAGAGAGGGGAGAAAGTGGGAATTCTTAATATTCAAAGAGTAAAATGGGAATGATACTAAAGTGTAAGGGGTTGTGAGATCAATTTTAAAATAAAATAGTGAGACTTTGAACTAGTAGGATTATGTTCAAGGAAAATCCCATGTCCCATTATCCAGGTCTGGTAACATTCCCAAAGATAATTGTTTTTAATTTTTCATTTATGTTAAATACCCAAGCTAACAACTGTTGGTTGACTTAGTTGACCCTGTTATTTAGTTCTTATTTTTACTTAATTGTTCTTTTTATCTAGCTCTGACCCTATATTTATTTAATCTTTTACTTTCTTTTTGGCTAGAAAATTAATCTTATACTTGAATTAGGATTCCTAGTGACATTGGGAGTATTAATGATGGTCTGCAAATCAAGTTTTAGTACATTTCAAATTCTGTTTCTCACTTGAATTCGGATTTCGAGTTTCATTACTATTGATGGCCTTTAAATAGGCCTTGCCTTCACAATAGTTTTGATTTTTCTCATTATTTAGCAAAAGCTTCTGTAAGTATTTTGAGTTTTTTTTTTTTTTTTTCTAGCACTAAAGTATTATTTTAATTATATTCAGCTTCTATTAATCGCCGTATCGTTAATTATCTTGGTCTTTAAGGTGTTAACGGTGCACATATTGGCAGTAGGAGCTCCGTTAAAATTTTTCATATGTATACATATATATATGTGTGTGCATGTATATTTTTTTCAGTAGTTTTGCTTTGTCCGTGGGACGAATTAAATATAATAATATATATAAACGAGTTTTTAATGATAACATTTTATCAGTGATTACTCATCAAACATAAAACCCATTCATATATATTTAAATATATATAGTTTTATTTATTCTTTTAGTGAAGTCATTCTTTTTATGATTAAATCAAAATTTGTTAGTTTTTCCGATAAAAGGGTGTATTTTTTTCTAATTATTAGAGTTAGTGTGAAACAATAATTTAAAATACTTGTCCTAAAAAAATAATTTCATTAGGGATAATTCAGTAACAAAAAGATTTATTATTCAATTATATCCCAAATTTTTTTAAACGGATTATTATCTCAAATTTTCACTTTATTTAAAACTTAAAATCCTAGATAAACTTCCTCAAAAAAAAAAAAAAATCCTACATAAACGAAAATTCAAGTAGCATACTTTACAAACTCAAACTTTTTGGACAAATTTTAAACTTTTTGTAATTCGTTATTGTAGTTTTAGTTTGAAACCTTGCCTGGTTCTTCATGAATAGCACCTATTTCGATATGGAATTGCAATGCATAAATGTACAAATAGATAAAATCATCAAAAAGAAAGGTAGAGTTGAAAAAAAAAAAAAAAAAAAAAGATTGCTGCAATAGTAGCTCAACGCAATTCATCACCACTCTGAATTCTTCACAAAAAAACACACTATTTCTAGTTGCTTCTCTTAGTAATCTTTATGACACTTTTACTAAAATCATCTACTTTGAAAATGAACCTCAGGAAGAGAAGAGCATTTGAGCGTTCTTTGCCCGTCCGTATGGTACAGCATACTCCAGCACCCCACCAAGCACGGGTGCGCAAGGATAAAGTTTGGTTGGATCCGAAAACTACAAATGGTTTACAGAAGTTTTCCAAGTTTGGAGATTCTTTAGAGGCTGATAATAATTCCGAGGAGCTCGAAGAGCTGCTCCCAGCTCCGAAACGCGTGAAGACGGAGAAAAATTCATGTCTAGGCACATATGATCAGGCTGCGAGCATTGCGCCTTCACATATAGACATGGCAAGCTGTGAGAGCAATGCTACTAGAGACAATGTGAAGGAAATTTCGGATAGTTTGCAGTTCAAGAGTACTAATTCTGTATCGCCAACAGAGCTCGATGTCGATTCTAAATTCGTCGAAGGGCAAATGGGAAGTGATCAAGACACAGAAACAAAGCCCGGAAGTCAGAGGATGAAAGTGGCTTCCCTTGCTGAATTCCTCACAAAAGACCAAATCAAAGAACATATCTCAAGTCTTCGCCAGTACTCGGCTGATAAGGTTAGTATGTTGTCACAATGTTACTGTCAACTGTCATTAACTGATATGATGTTTCACGGACATTTTCTAATTTCACTTTAAGCATTTTTTATTCTTCTTACAAAGAGGATTTCTCAACCTCTTAGCTTCTGTAATCCTTTTTCCATGTTAATATAAGGGTAATAATTTCTTATTCAAAGCTAAAACTAAGTCGAACATCGGGAATTGTATTATATACCTTCATTAATGGAATATAAGTTTATTATTTTTTTTTTATCATGTATGAATACATTTTAAAAGAGCAGAACGCTTGTAAGTATATATTTGTTTTCCAAATGTTGTAGATTTTGCTTCATTGCCTAAAGTTTCTTTGTAGTTTGTAGCATACATGATGACCAAGAGTTTTCCTCTTCTTAATAGGATTTGTCGGACAACGTGAAGGAAAATAAGATTGCGCAGTGTCAATTATGCGGGTTGGGTCTCTTTTTACTCGCGCGAAAAGTGATATATTGTTCATCATGTGCTGCTCCTATCAAGCGCAAAGTTAACTATTACTGTACACCAGAAGAATATGATTATCAACACTTCTTTTGTACGACATGTTACAAGCGGTCTCGAGGTGGGCATATTTCCATTTGTGACATGCGCATTCCGAAAGAGAAGCTTCAGAGGAGGAACAGCGATTCAGAGATCGAAGAATCGGTAAGCGAAGTCATATTTGGCCCGTTTGATAGTGTTTTTAAATTGATTTTCTTTTCAGTACAAAAGTAAAAATGAGATTATTTTGAGAATTATTCTTGAGACCGAGTCTGAAATTGCGTTTGATTAGTTTTTTAAGATATTATTTTGAGCATAATAAAAAAGTAAAGTCGTGTTTAGTTATAATTATTAATTAATATATTATAACATTGTTAATAAGTACTAAAAAATGAAAATAGAAAAGGAAAAATAATTTTTAACCGTTTTCTAATTCCTTAACAAAAATATATGCTTACTTTTTTTGTTTTTATTTTCGTTGTCAAAACATTTACTAAACAAGCACGGTTTGCAAACTATTTTCATTATCGTGTCTCAAAATACGTGCAGAAACGTTTTCAAAAATAATCTGAAACCAATTTCAAACGCACTCATTATTTTTTATTTTGCCGATGTTAGCAAGAACGATTCGGTTCTAAAAAGTATGTGCATTTGCAGTGGGTTCAATGTGATGAATGTGATTGCTGGCAGCACCAAGTCTGTGGACTTTTCCAAGACGATCAAGGTGAAAAAACTAAGTATAAATGTCCAATATGCTTGTTGAGAGAAGAAAAAGGACAATACGAGTCCTTGACTTTTAGTGCAAAAGATCTGCCACAAACCATGCTTAGCACCCACATTGAGGAGAGACTCCTTAGGCGTCTTGAACAAGAAAGAAAAGAGAGAGCAAAGTTCGAAGCAAAATCTTTTGATGAGGTAATGAAATAAACGCCCATGACATGATATACAATTTTATTAATATAGTTATAAATATGATTATTTCATTTGTTACATGTCTACTACATCTAATGTGCGCTTGTTCCCGGGTGGAGCCACCATCTGCCCCACCTAATTTTTTCCGCTTAATTTATATTGAAATCTGATGAAATTTGTAGTTCGCCCCCGTGAAATTTTCAACTATGTTTGGCCCTCCTCATAATAGCTCAGATTATTTTCTTGATAAACTTATTTTTATGGCTACCCTACTTAGTTTTCTTTTGTCGCTGCATAAATATTGAGCTTTAGTTTCCATTTGCTGCTACTATAGGTTCCTGGAGCAGAGAATCTTACTGTCAGGGTAGTGCTATCGAAGAAGAAAAAATTAAGACTCGAGGAGCAACTTTTGGATACCCTTAAGGATCAAGATTATCCTGCTG